>NC_136433.1:304770690-304998190 GCF_052849685.1 Lactuca virosa | reverse complement strand
GCTTCATTTTTAGCTCATATCTCTAGATCTGCTTGTTTTTGGTCACTTAATCATCTCTCAATTTTAAAAACACCAACTCATATATGTTTTTACTTATATTTTGATGGTTGACCTTAGCAAGATCGGGGAGAAAAGAGGTTCTTACGAGTCTTTCCCCATTTTTATTCATATTTTGGTGTTTTATCCAAGCAACTTAAGAGGAGAATAATTTTTTCGTAATTATTTACCTAATTTTCAGTTTATGTTATCAAGAAATCACCTTTACTTTATGATTTTCTATGTACAACATCATTCAAGTTGTTTATTTTGTGTTTTCTTTAGAAGTTTGGAGAAAGAAATAAGTTTTTATGGAGTTTTACCTTCTCAAATCATTATAAAACCGATTTTTTATCTGAGTATTTCCATATATATTTCGCTCAGGATCGTAGATTTGTTGTGTTTTTTGGCCACTTCGAGCATGTTTGCAAAGACATCTCAGATCAGTTATGTCATTCATTTGGATGACTTACTTAGAAAGTTGAGAAGAAAAGAAGTTTTTATGGGTTTTTTACTTTACTTCATTTTATTTTGATGATTTATTCGGCAAGATGAGGAGAAAATAAATCTCTATCAACTTTTATCCTACTTTCAATTCATATTATTAAGAAAATATTATAATTGACGATTTTCTATGTACAAGACCTTCTCAGATCTGTTTTGGGGTTTGTTCAGCAAGTTTGAGGAGGAAAGAAGCTTTGACCCCACCTTCAGTTCATATATTACCAGAAAATCGTCTTTTGTTTAGATTTTCTGTGCATAACTTCTATCTTTGAAACATTTATTTGTAACCACAACTGGGATGCTTGTACATTTTACCAAGTTGTTTATTTGGTGTTTTCTTCAAAAAATTTAAGAATATATATAAAAAAAGGAGAAAAGGTGTTTCATGGTTTGTTAACCCACTTTCAGCTCATATGTTTTCAGAAAATCCCATTAAGGATTTTCTGTGTACAACTTTACTCAAGCTATTTAGAAGCTTGGAGGAAAAAAATAAGTTTTTACACTTTCAGAAAACATTTTGGAAATCAGTTGATAGTTACCCACCAAAACAGATCTTATTTCCAGGGCCGGTTATAGGCAGGGGCAATATGGGCATGTGCATAGGGCCCGTCTTTTTCAGGGGCCCTTCTATGCGTTTGCAAATTACGACCTCCGTATGTCAACCAGCACCGTCTATGTACACACCCACCAAATCACCATCGCCACAAAGAAGCTCTATAGCGATCATCGACTACCACCACCATTGATTCACCATTACCACTGCATAATCAGGTTAGGGTTCTTGAAATTTTAAACCCTAGGTCTTTTCTAGACATTTTATTTGGGAATTTTTTAAACCGTAGCTCCATTAAACTAGGTTTAATTAAAAATACAATGAAGAACAATAATTTTAGAAGAAAAAGAGATGATTGGTGGGGAGATATATGTTCTGGGAGGTTTTCAACCATCTTCACAGGTTCATAATGAAAATATTAAATAAAAAGTTGATTGTATATTTGGATCAAATCGTGATTGATGATACATCAAATTTGTATCAATATTGTTTGAATTGGTTATGGATTTGGAGCTATTAGCCTAAAGAATAATTTGCAGTTTTTTTTTCGGTGGAAAGAGTATATGTAGATTTAATGCTAACATATTTGTGTTTAGATAATTAAGATGATATGATGATGAAAACTACAATTGTTTTTGAATTTTGGCACTTGGTAATGTATCAATCCTTATGTAATATTTGTTTATGTATTGTTGTTTATGTCTGTGTATTACTTCTTTGATTATGACACTTCTGTACAATGTAATGATCTCTTCAGTTGTAATTGTTTTTGGCAGTTGAATTCTTACCAACATGGCTATCAAGGTATTAAAAAATTGTTTTAAATGGAGATAAATCCCACTTGAGACACATGTATTGAACCAAATGTAAGCTATATTCTGTAACAGAATTTTAACTTGCAGTATAAGCCAGAATTTTGACACCATTTTAAACCCGATTTTTTGTAACAACCAAAATTTTCCAACCAATTTAAACTTTTCGAAAACAACACAAATCCATTAATTATTACAAAAAGGTTCTCAATTAGTTTATTATCAGAGTATCCCAGAAACATCAACATAAAAATGAGGAGCGGTACGATCACGCCTTCGCCTTGCCACGATCTCCTGAAGTACCTGCAACAATACACTGAAACTGTAAGCCCGAAAGCTTAGTGAGTTACCCCCAAAATACCAACCACATAACCATACACATATCAAATCATATCATAATACAGAACAGCCATGCATATCGAGTCTACAGCGTGACTGGTCCGCCCGCACCGGGCCTTCAGTCCACCTGGTCCACTCTCTGAGTCTACAGTATGACTGGTCCGCCCGCACCGGGCCTTCAGTCAGTCTGGTCCACTCCCCGAGCCTCGGCACGTCTAGACCGCCCTCCTGGGGCCTTCAGCCTATCCGGACCGCTCGCTGGGCCTACGGTCTATCCAGTCCGCCCTAGGTATGTTGGCCTACAGCACAAAGCAGGACCCGCCTCAACCCAACCTCATTCAAACAACCATGTGCACATAAAACAGTCAATCACGTAATAATTCCCAGACAAACCGATCTATCAGATCAAACAGCATAACAACATCCTAACCAGGATACCGACCTAACCGGTCACTAGCATAGCATTACCCTATATACCAGGATATTGACCTTAACCAGGTCACTAACATAATACCATCCTAATTACCAGGATGCAGACATAGCAAATCAATACATATCAAATAAATACCCAGATTCTCATCCGATAAAGGGCCGGCCTTGGTGCCTTAGACCCTGTTGATATAGTGAGGATAACTCACCTTGCAACTGCCGAACCGAATCACGAAAGCACAAACCCGAAGCACTGCCTCCAACTTCAACACCTATCATCATCAATGATCCAAGGAGATAAATATCCAAAAATTACCATAATACCCCTGACGGTCAAACTGGTCAAAGTCCACCTTCCTGATTGACCCTACTCGCCGAGTCAACCTATTGACTCGCCGAGTTCCTAAACTCAGGAAACTCTCATAACACGACTCAACGCGCTGAGTCACCCCATGACTCGTCGAGTTCAACAATCTCCGAGTCTTAACCTGACCGACTCACTGAGTCACCACTTAACTTACTGCTCTGAGTCTAACCAGAAGAGGTTGGGGATTCTGCGTCGTGACTTGCCGAGTCCAAGAACAGACTCGCCGAGTCCACGGCAACCTTCATCAGACTCGCCGAGTTGTTCTTCCAACTCGTCGAGTCCAAGCTCATCATCATATGACTCGCCAAGTCACCCATGCGACTCGCCGAGTCACTACGCGACTCAATGCCTGAAACCCTGGCCCAACTCGCCGAGTCATCTCCCAGACTCGCCGAGTTCATACGTGCATTCCCATATTCGAGAGATACAGAGCTACTCCTTTGCTCCAAACAATAGATCTGGGTCCCTAGAGTGCATTAGCAACATAAAGTTGCTACCTTTACGTGCTTCATGTCCCATAATTCCAAAAACCATGCTAGAAAGGAACTTAACTCATGGGGAATGGCTTTTGCATAGCAACTAAAAGGGCTTTCTGCATGTTTGATCCAAATAGAACTCAGATCTGGAGTTTCAACTCCAGATATAACTCATGCACCAAAATCTCATCATATTATCTCCAAACAAACCCTAAACTCCATGAAAGGGGGATCTAGAAAGGAGAAGGCCAAGGATAACGATTCATTACCTCCAAAACGACCTCCCACTGAAGAATAACCCGAATCTCCACAAATCTCCTTGATCCAAGCTCCTTGATCTTCAAGACCTCTTCACAAATTACTTATCCAAGCTCCAATTTGCTTCCCAAGGACTCTCACACACGAATTTAGGGTTTCTGGATCTCAAAGGGGGTGCTAAGGGGGCTGAAGGGAGGACATTAAGTCCTTTAAATTGGGTGCAAATCCTAAGATTAGGGTTTTCCTCTTCCAACACTGACTCGTCGAGTCCAGCCGCCGACTCGGCGAGTCAGGCCACTTAATCACGTGCCCGGCACTCGCTTCGACTCGACGAGTCAAGAGACCTACTCGTCGAGTCCCTTCCTTAATTTTCACATAACACCCTTCAACTTCTTGCTTCTGAACTTGGGATGTTATATTTTTACAACATTTTAAGCCTTTTTTTACAATATTTAATATGTTTTTTTCAGCATTAAAATCAACCTTTAAACTTTTCATTTTTTCAACCTAAAAACTCTTTTTTTAGTCTTTAAACTCTATGTCAACAACCTTTAACAACTTTTAATTGTTCTATGTCATCATGATTGGATACATAGAAAAACATTTAGTCTAAGAGCTTTGTTTGTTGAAAATATGACAGTGTATTACACTGACTAGCTCAAGGGCAAATTGCAATAAATAGTAAGATACTTTCACTTCATTTCTATTTTTGTCATTAGACTTTAAAAATCGTTTCTAAAAAGTTTATCGTCGTTTAAAAGAAAGCTTTAGTTTATATAATTTAATTTGTTACACGTTAGGGCTTAAGGGTCTTTTTTTCCGGCTCGTCCTGGGTATTTGAATCCTCAGGATCGGCCCTGCTCATTTCATTTAAGTCCTTATCTCGAAAGTTACATTTACCCTAGTACCTAGTGTTCATCATATCAGTAAAAAAAATAAATAAAAAAAAAATAAAAAAAAAAGAGAAAGATGTACTATTTTGCCCCTTTTAATCGACCAAGATGAAAAAACATCTTACATAAGGGCGTGAGCTGTCAGAAAAAAAGGAAAAGAAGAGGGTAGCCGGCCCCACCACCTCTATATTGCTCGCATATACCAAACAAGTCATATGGGTCCCATAAGTCATACAAAAAAAAGGAGTAAATCATAGTAGCCCTGTCGAAAATACCCGATACCTGAATTACCCTCCCGATTTTTTCGGGTAAATCGACCAAAGGGCTTCTAGCCCAACGGTATCAGGTGTTGCCCTCTCTCATTGAGGTTGAGGGTTCAAGTATCGTCGGAGACATACGTGGATTTATGAGTAGTTTAAGATTATATTGTATTTGCCGTTCAAAAAAAAAATGGGTAAATCTGGTATCGGGTAAAAATTTTCGGGTAATTGGGTAACCCGATTTTTTTTTTCAGGTCGGGTATTGGGTACGTTTGTTGGGTTTCGGGTATACCCGAATTACCCAAATTATTTTAAAAAATTCTTTTTTTTCGTAGAGCTTGTACTAGTTTTTATTGCAACTAACAAACTCATTATCTTGACGAAACTTCAAAACATGGAAAACTTATGGCTACAATTATCTTAAACATTTTAAAATTTTAAATTAAGATCTTTAAGTAGATGTTTTTTAACATCTTATTAGATTAGATTAAGCTGTTAAAAGATTACTTGATATCTTAAGTATTATTGACTACAAAATGTCAAAGTTCAAAGTATGAGTAACTTCGTTTATGCCTCGTTTGTTTATATAAACAAGACTAATAGAGCACGACATATTTATTTTTATTAAATTTATTTTCAGGTGTCATTAAAAAAAATTATATATTTCGGGTAATACCCGAATTACCAAACCCGACCCACTACACGAATTACCCAAACCCGAATTACCCGAATTTAATTTGGGTTGGATAACGGGTAATTTTTTTAACATGAAAAACCCAAATTACCCGATCCGAATTACCCGAAACCCGAAAAAATTACCCTATAACACCCCTAATTATCATAGTAAACCGCCTGGTATATCTTTTTCCTCCAAAATTCGAAGGTCAACTATCCTCCAAACCCCATTCCATTCGTCGGATTAATTTTCAACATCAACAGCTCGTTGGTGCCATCACGTCTCTTCCTACAAAGCACCACAATGAACCACCAGCAGCCAAGCCAGCCGCTACAACCAGTAACACAACAGAATTAGACAGAAATGTTCACTCCTAGCCTGCTAGCCACCGACAGCGATCGTCCACTCCTGTTTTCTTGATCAGTCATCTCCAACCGGAGTTAAAGCTCCACCAGTCCACTGGAGAAACCCAGTTCCTGAGCAAACCACCAGATCTACCTCCGTCTTCTCGATTCATCGTCGCCACCTGCCGGAGCTAGAGCATCACCAATCGCTAATCGTCCCCTACCCCCATGAAGCATCTCCGACTGTGACACTCGCATCCACCACCTGCAACGATATCCGGTCCTGATTTTCTCAATTTGTCGCCGCCGGCGGAACCACAGCACCACTGAACCACCTGCTGACTCCAAACGGCAGCAACCCCAATGTTGGTCGTTGTCAGCGCCACCTGCCATCGTTCTCGCTGATGGAACCTTAATAAGTGGCGCAATAGACTTGTCGACAGCGAGATCACCACTCCGATCATCTTCTCACGTATCGTCGCCGGTCGCCGGCGAACCTGCAGCCTTTAAACTATCGAGCTCCGATGAAGAACCTCTGAGATATCCTCCTTGCAAATTCCATCCGTCGACTGCCCTGATGGCAAATCCCTATTTCTCAAACTTGAAAAAAAGGAGTTGTGGGCCCACACATAAATGGTTGTGCGTTTTAAAAAAAGGAAAATGAAGAAAGAATTGACATTTGGGCTCATAACTTGCAAAAAGGCTACCATTTTTTCATTTTGGGCTCCATATCATATCATAAGTGGGCTGCAACATTATAATTTGAGTTCTCTCAAGCTAGTTTTATTCATGTTTACGGGCTACCTCCACAATAACAAAGTTGATCACTCTTGCAAGATAAAAATCGCTCAAAGTTCGCGTGTCGTGATTATGCCCAACAAATCAGATTTTAAAAGATGCGCTGTGATCGGGATACACCCGACATTTAAAAAAAAAAAAAAAAAAAGTCTGGGCCGATAATTGAGAAAACTGGGCTCAAATAGATCTATTTTTGAGCTTTCTTCAAATTGGAAATGGCCTGCTAATATTTACCCTCGCCTCCTATGACAAGTGGACATCTTCTAGTTTATTTTGGGGTCCTTTATTGTATTGGGTTGCATCAACAACAATAAAATGGGCTAATTTTATGAGACGAATTTAACAGTCAGTTGCTCAGCACTAGTGTACTGCAATCCCATCAAACAAATTCCAGTTTTAGAAGATTCGCTTTTACGGTCCTATTCACTCAACAGTTTAAAAAAAGAAAGGAGGGAGAAGAGTAGTGCACTACTACTACTACTTCTTGCAAAGCGTTTCGAGATGATCGTGACATAAAATATAACCGCTCCAGCGACCGCGACACTCAATGCTCGTCGACAGCAAACTCATGGAGCAAAGCTCGGCCTATAAAGCATTTATAGGGGACTTGCAAAATACAAACGAATGAGGATCAAACGTGCAAACACAAGCCAATATCATATATCCATTCGTTCCCACTCCTCATCCTTTCTAAAAAGGGGGGGGGGGAATAGAAGGGTTAGCACAACACTATTCAGAAGTGTTATTCCGAGCAAAGAGCTGAACTACATAACATGTGAAAATTGTGTATGATCATGCATTCATGGGAAGACATTAGTGTTATGAATGAAAGAGCAGCTTCACGGCCAAATCCTAAGCGATTGCGTTGCATGGATCCCAACAGTCATGTTGACCGACCCTTGGCAGTTTCGTTGCCCAGCTCTCAGCAACTGTGCTGCCCGGCTATCAACAACTGTGTTGACCGGCCCCTGGCAGTCTCGCTGCTCAGCTCTTAGCATCCGCGTGCAGTCGCGCTTCTTGGCTCTCGGCAGCCACGCTACCCAGCTTTTGTCATCACTTGTCTCACCTAGCTCTTTCCAGCAGTTGTGTTTCCCGGTTTTCAACAACTATACATCCCTTATTCTCATTCTTTACCTCCTCCAAGAAAGGGGTGGTGTAACGACCCAAAAATCAAGGGTAAAAATTTCATTTTTAAATGTAGCTAAAGTATTGATACCATTTATTGTTGGATAAGGTGTCTAAGTCCATAACTATATTTGAGATGTACTTAACCCGACCCGGCATGGTCCATTTGGGTTGCACTTCACCCGAACAATTTATATGGATAATCTTTTGAGAATAATATAAGTTATGATTTATTAATATATTATAAGTTCTAATATATTAATATGAAATCATATTATTTAATTAGTATTGATCTAGAATTAATTTAGAATTAATTTGGTGATAAAAAAGGTGACTAATTAAATATGGACTCTTGTATTTATATAGTGTGGGTTATTGCTCATTTAGAATGGGCTAGGCTTGCATGAAAAGTCCATGGATAGTCCATGGAGCTTTAACCCATGGATCTCATGGAAATGAAAGGTCATGGGTATTAGGGTTTACATGGATGTAACCCTAATCCACCCCACTATATAAAGGAGTCCTTGGCACTTGAAATGGCACTAGTGTGTGTGTGAACAAAGGTGGCCGATTTCTACAAGTGGTCATACTCCCTCTAAAGGCTTCCAAAGTTTGTGGTGATTTGTGACTTCCATTTGAGGCATCCACATTATTGGTGCTAGGCTCTCAAACTCCAAGCAATCAACCACTACTAAAAGGTATGTAATTCTACTATTGTTTTATGATTCAAGTACCCCATAACATGCTAGTTAGGATGTAAACCTTGGAAAGTTATTATTTGCATGTATCTTAGACAAAACATAGATCCAAGGTTTCTAGGGTTGCATGTACACCATAGGAGTGTTAGAATGCTCAAAACCCTTCAGTGGTATCAAAGCCTAGGCTTGTTTTCTTGATACTTGATGCAAATTGTTGAAAAAAACTCAAGTTTTCAGCATTCTGCGTCATGAACTCGCCGAGTCCATGGGGGGACTCGACGAGTCCATGTGATAATTCATCCTACTCGTCGAGTAGGTTCTTGCACTCGACGAGTAGGAGCCCCTGAATGCAGATTTTCGAGTTTTGCTGTTGGAAATGGACTAGAAACATTACCCTAAACTGTTTTGGTCTTATAAAACTTGTTGTAGATGGTGTAATGGTTATGCTAATCCATTTACAATGGCTATTATCAAAATTTCAAGTTTTGTATGTGTTGTTTATGATTCTTGAAATTGTTGATATGCATGTTCATGAACTTATGAGTTTGGTAGATCATAGGAATTATTTTGTTAGTTTAATTCTTGATCTTGATGTGTTTTAATGGAATCCATAATTTGTCCTCAAGTTATGGATTACCAAAAGTCTTTCTTTTAAAGTCCATTAATGAACACATAGGTTACATAAAATGAAAAGCCTCTCATTTTAATAAACCATTAACTCATAAGTTATGAAAGTTGAAAAGTTTTGAAAGTTATAAAACTTGCCCTCAATTTTTTGAACATGTAAAGTCACCTTAAAAACTTTAGTTCCAACCCCTAGAATTTTAAAAGTTCAAATTCAACCCTTATACTATATAATATTATAAGTTAATAATATATATATATATATATATATATATATATATATATATATATATATATATATATATATATATATATGTAAACAAGTCGTTTTACCGTTAGTAGGCCTCATTCACGAAGCCGATCTATAAGGGGGGTATAAGGTTGTTGCCTATAAAATGGCAGCTTAATGGGTGTCCACTCTTACCCACCGCTTCCTTGACTGGTGGAGGGTCGTTAGCCAAACAGGTAAGACAATGAATTCAATCCTCATTAAAAGTATGATGATTATAAAGTAACTAAATGTTTTATAAATTCCCAATCTTAGTTACTTTAGGAAAATGTGAAAAAGGTGCTAACCCATGAAATTACACTTTGCACTTTACTTAAGTCGTTAGTGGAGCGTGTGTGGTTAACCGGCACACTAACCTGGACTTAACAAGGTAGGCAAAGGGTGGCTTAAGGTTTATCATAGATCGGTGGAGTGTGTGTGGTTAACCGGCACATCGGTTAGGTGATAAACATTAAGAGTACCAAGTAGTTTGCATGGTTAATTCACACCTTGTTTTGTGATCCTCGGCATCCCAGTCACAAAACCTGAAGGGCACAATCGAGATTGAAACATGCCATTGAAAAGTTCAATGAATCTCAAAAGAATCTAGGAGTTTCAAAACCAATTAAAACATAATAACTTATTTCGTTTTTCATGGTGGAAATTGGTGAATCGTCATTCACCTACTTGCAAATATTTTATAGCTGGGATTACGGCATCCCTCTTCTAAGTTATAAAATATTGTGTTGGGTCCTAGCCTTAATATTACATTTGGGTGTCTTATTAAGGACTATCTATATATCTAATCTAAACTTGTCCTTCCTCTTTTTCAGATGTCTTCCAACAATGCTGCTTCTGGCTCAAACCCTACCAACTCCTTCTCTCTCATGAACCTTTGTGGGAGAGTCATCTTCGATGGATCCAACTTTATGGATTGGATCAGGAACATCAGGATGGTCACTCGATATAAGGACAAGGAATATGTTCTCGACAAGGAGCTAAGGAACTTGATGAGTCGTCTGCTACTCCAGAGGAGATCGTTGAATTCCGAGCACATGAGAGAGATGCTACTAAGGTGGCATGTATCATGTTGGCCACAATGACAGCCGAGCTCCAAAAGTCCTATGAGGACTTTTACCCTTTTGAAATGCACCAGGACTTGATGGACATATACCATCATAGTGATCGTCAAGAACGGTATGAAATCATCTCCTCCATGATAACAACCCGGATGAAGGATGGTGAACCCATCACGAACCACATGCAGAAAATGCAAAGATTCGTGGACCGTTTGCTGAAATTGAATGTGAACTTCCCCGAGGAGTTGGCAATTGACATCATTTTGCACTCCTTTCCTTCGTGTTATGATCAATTCCGAATGACATACCACATGAACAAGGAGGAAGTTACACTCAGCAAACTTCAAGGACTTCTGAAGACCGCGGAAAGTGGTCTTAAAGGTAAATCGGTTGTTACTACTTCTACTCCTACCAACGCCCCTGTTCTGGCTATCAGGAAAGGTAAAGGGAAGAAGAGGAAGAGCCCTTCGAAGGGTACCAATGGAAAGTCCCTTGATGGCTCCTCTTCAAGTGGAACCAAGAAAGGTTTTGTCACTTCTTCTGCCAACCCTAATGAGGCTGAATGCTTCTATTCCCATGAAAAGGGCACTGGAAGCGAAACCGCCCAACGTACTTGCAAGATGTTAAGGATGGGAAAGTGAAACCCAACCATGTAGGTATTTACACTATATTTTCTAATAACTCACCCTATTCTAATTCTTGGGTCTTTGATACATGTTGTGGTATTCACATATGTTCTGATTTGCAGGGACTAAGAAGAAGTGAGAATGTGGAGCATGGGAAGATAAACTTGATCATGGGGAATAGGAAAGTTACACCTGTCACCAAGATTGGAGTTTATTCTTTGTTGCTAAGTAGTGGGTTAACATTAGATTTGAATAAATGTTGTTACTCGTCTGAAATGGCGAGAAATATTATTTCCTTTCATGGTTTATACAAACAAGGTTTTACCTTTTCGTTTGATAATGAATGTGGTGGTATTAATGCTTTCTTTAATAATGTTCTTTATTTTAAAGCATTACCTTGTGATGGTGTGTATGAAACTGTGTCGGTTGTAGATAACCTAGGAAATAATGTGTTGTGTATCGATTCTTCCACTAGCTTGGATAAAGCATCATTATGGCATTGTCGTCTTGGACATGTAAGCAAGAAACGCATAGGCCACTCCAAAAGGATGGAGTCTTGGAGTCATTTGACCTAAAGTAAGATGATAGTTGTGAATCTTGTTTGCTTGGGAAAATAACAAAGTCACCCTTCACTGGTACTTGTGCTAGGGGTGAGGGTTTGTTGGATCTCTTACATACTGATGTGTGTGGACCCTTCAGATTCGCCACAAGGGATGCTAACCGCTTCTATGTGACTTTTACTGATGATTATAGTAGATATGGATATGTCTACTTAATCAAGCATAAGTCAGAAAACTTTAAAAAGTTGAAGAAGTTTAAACAAGAAGTAGAGAATCAGTTAGGCAGGAACATTAAGATGATTCGATCCAATCAAGGTGGTGAGTATCTTAGCACAGAGTTCCTCGACTATCTTAAGGAATGTGGGATAGTCTCACAATTGACACCTCCCAGGACACCACAACTTAATGATGTGGCTGAGAGGCGTAATCGAACCATGTTGGATATGGTTCGTTCCATGATGAGTCGAGCTTCGCTACCAATCTCATTTTGGGGGTATGCCTTAGAGACTGCCGCCCATATCCTTAATCTAGTCCCTACAAAGAAGGTTGCCAAAACACCTCACGAGATGTGGACTGGAAAAGTTCCCAATCTAGATCACATCAAAATTTTGGGTTGCGAGGCTTTTGTGAGGCGCGAGACTCACGATAAGCTCGAACCTGGAAGTGAGAGGTGTATTTTCATCGGCTACCCACAGAAATCCTTTGGTTACCTCTTCTACAGACCCAGTGATAATGTGGTCTTTGTAGCAATAAGGGGAGTCTTTCACGAGAGAGAGTTCATAAGCCAAGGAAACAGCGGGAGGAAAATTGACCTTGAAGAAATTCAAGAGTCAAGTGGTGAAGGAACCTCAAACCCTAGCAATTAACCTGAGGAGGAAACTCCTGTTGATCTGACTGACAAGGCCGTACCTCTAAGGCGTTCCACGAGAGTTAGGAATGCACCTGAGCATTACTATGGTTTACATATTACTGCGGAAGGTGATACACTTATCAGTGATAGCATACTGGTAAGTCTGGATGAACCTAACAGCTACTCGGAAGCCATGGCACGCCCTTAGGCTGCTAAATGGAAAGAGGCTATGGACAGGGAGATACAGTCCATGTATGACAATTAAGTTTGGAACTTGGTTGACAATGTACCAGGTCGCAAGACCGTCGGGTGCAAATGGATCTTCAAGAAGAAGACCGACATGGAAGGTAATGTACACACTTATCAGGCGCGACTGGTTGTAAAGGGCTTTTCTCAAACTCTGGGAGTTGATTATGATGAGACCTTTTCACCAGTAGCGAAGATTAAGTCTATTAGGTTTATGCTAGCCATTGCTGCATTTCATGACTATGAAATATGGAAAATGGATGTCAAAACCGCTTTCCTTAATGGGAAGTTGGCTGAGGATGTTTACATGAGTCAGCCAGAGGGTTTTGTCAGTGCAGAGTACCCTAATAGAGTGTGTAAGCTTGAGAAATCCATCTATGGATTGAAACAAGCACCTCGCTGATGGAATCATTGTTTCGATGATAAAGTCCAAGAGTTTGGCTTTTCGAGGAGCGAAGATGAATCTTGTGTATATGTCAAGGCTAGTGAGAGTATAGTTAGCTTTTTGATATTGTATGTGGATGACATACTACTCATAGGAAATGACATCCCAACTTTACAGGAAGTGAAATCCTGGCTTGGGAAGTGTTTCGCTACGAAGGACCTTGGAGAAGCTTCCTATATCCTAGGGATAAGGATTTTGAGAGATAGGAGTAAAAGACTAATTGGACTTAGTCAAAGCACCTATGTGGACAAAGTGTTGAAAAGGTTCAACATGCAGAATTCCAAGAAAGGTGACTTACCGATCCAGCATAATGCCAAACTGAGCAAGGCTCAAAGCCCGAGTACAGAGGATGAGATAGCTGAGATGAGTCGATTTCCATATGCTTCCGTTGTTGGCTCGATCATGTATGCTATGACTTGTACTCGTCCTGATGTGGCCTTTGCGTTGAGCATGGTCAGCAGATATCAGGGGAACCCTGGCAAGGCTCACTGGACTGCGGTAAAGAATATTCTCAAGTACCTGCGGAGGATTAAGGACTGGGTCCTTACACTCGGTGGGAGTGATGAATTGAGAGTAGTAGGGTATAGTGATGCTAGCTTTCAGACTGATAGGGATAATTTCCGCTCTCAGTCGGGCTGGGTCTTTACCTTAAACGAATGAGCAATTACTTGGAAAAGTTCCAAGCAGGAAACAGTGGATGATTCAACTTGCGAATAAGAGTATATAGCAGCAAGCGAGGCAGCAAAGGAGGCTATATGGCTAAAGAACTTCATTGTAGACCTTGGAGTTGTACCAGCGATAAAAGAGCCTATGGAGATTTTCTGTGACAACAATAGTGCGGTTGCCTTAGCCAAGGAACCGAGAGATCATGGTAGATCCAGACACATTGACAGAAAATATCACTTCATAAGACATAAGATAGAAGAAGGACTCCTTGTAGCAAAGAGGATATCATCAGAGGAGAACCCAACAGATCCCCTCACGAAGGGACTGACTAGGGTTAGGCATTTGCAGCATGCGAGGCGCATCGGGCTAAAGGACGATATTAGTTTCACAGATTATATAATTTTGAAATTTGTAAAGTGTAATTGACATTTGATGATGAATAAAACTTGTTGTTTATTTATGAGTAAAGTGTTGCTATCTTTTGTCAATCGTTTACTATCATTTCATTTTGCATGTTTTGACTTCCAGAATAATTATGTTATGGTATTTCATATTATTCAAATCTCCACAGTCGGTCATATGTTGGAAGTAGATATGAATCAAGACTGTCATGAAGTTGGTTTGTAGATGTCTAAGATGTTGGACATAGCGAGAGTTGCTACAACATTCATGAGTGCTCATTAGTTTTGAGTATTGGATTCAACCCACGCTCACTTGTATCACTTCATGGAATTTATCTCGAGTGATCGTGAGACGGTAATATCATATAAGTCTTCAAACCTAGAGATATGAGTTGTTGCCTATGAGTTGGTTATGCATTGATTGTACGAAAACGCATCAGTAACTTGATGTCATAAAACGTACCTTTGTGTATAATTCAGCAAATAGTAGGACAAGCATATGAGTCGAAGTTTATCTGTTCCTTCTTGGATTAGAAGCGATATCTGGGCACCTCGATGATTTTGTGTTGACCTATGTACCGGGCCCGGTCAGAACTAAATTGATGTGTTCAATTAAGTTCTATGTCAAACAAATCGGAAATCGGGAAACAAACTGATGGATAATAAGTACGACATTGTTCCATGTATTTGTCCGGCTGATATCTAGAACAGAGGATTATATGATCACTTATCTAATATGGCGCTTCATAGTTCAACAGAGTTTTAAGAGCTACGATTGTCGGTCGGTTCCTAAAGTCATGCTTGTAATTATAGTTATTAGACTTATCCAAGTGGGAGACTGTTGGATAAGGTGTCTAAGTCCATAACTATATTTGAGATGTACTTGACCCGACCCGGCATGGTCCATTTGGGTTGCACTTCACCCGAACAATTTATATGGATAATCTTTTGAGAATAGTATAAGTTATGATTTATTAATATATTATAAGTTCTAATATATTAATATGAAATCATATTATTTAATTAGTATTGATCTAGAATTAATTTAGAATTAATTTGGTGATAAAAAAGGTGACTAATTAAATATGGACTCTTGTATTTATATAGTGTGGGCTATTGCTCATTTAGAATGGGCTAGGCTTGCATGGAAAGTCCATGGATAGTCCATGGAGCTTTAACCCATGGATCTCATGGAAATGAAAGGTCAGGGGTATTAGGATTTACATGGATGTAACCCTAATCCACCACACTATATAAAGGAGTCCTTGACACTTGAAATGGCACTAGTGTGTGTGTGAACAAAGGTGGCCGATTTCTACAAGTGTTCATACTCTCTCTAAAGGTTTCCAAAGTTTGTGGTGATTTGTGACTTCCATTTGAGGCATCCACATTATTAGTGCTAGGCTCTCAAACTCCAAGCAATCAACCACTACTAAAAGGTAAGTGTTTTATGATTCAAGTACCCCATAACATGCTAGTTAGGATGTAAACCTTGGAAAGTTATTATTTTCATGTATCTTAGAGAAAACATAGATCCAAGGTTTCTAGGGTTGCATGTACACCATAGGAGTGTTAGAATGCTCAAAACCCTTCATTTATTTCAAACATTTCAAATCATCGTTAAGTAAAATATTTGTCAGAGTTTATCCCCAAATCATTCATTGCGGAAATCATAGGTGTGTGCACTGTGATCAATCCGAGCCATTCTTTTCCAAATCGATGATACCTGAAACCATAAATAAAACTGTAAGCACGAAGCTTAGTGAGTTCCCCAGAGCATACCCCACACAATCCACATAACCACATAATCCATATCAGCTATAACAGCCACATAAACCGCAACAATCACATAAGCATGCATATACACATATAAAGATGCCATGGAAACCCTCCAAGGTCTTCTTCACATACTCACGTAAATCATATCAACTACACCAGCCGTGCATATAAACATATAGGGAAGCCTTGGAAACCCTCCAAGGTCTTACACCGGGTGCCTTGGAAATCCTCCAGGGTCTTAGCCCACTGCCATGGGAACCCCCACATGGTCTTCACTAACTACCAATCAAACCATACATACCAACATATAAGCTAATCATGCAAACACATAAGGATGCCATGGAAACCCTCCAGGGTCTTACACCGGGTGCCATGGGAACCCCCACATGGTCTTAGCCCAATGCCATGGGAACCCCCACATGGTCTTAACTAAGGATGCCATGGAAACCCTCCAAGGTCTTACACCTAAGTGCCCGGCAACCCCCCGAGGTCTTCCATGCAAGTATCACAAAGACCACTAGCATATCACGTACCACATAATCAATTAGCATACCACATAATCACTAGCATACTCCCTATCACATAACCAACTAACATGCCACATAATACAACTTTAGCAAGTGTATCACATATCATAAAATGGGTCGGCATTGGTGCCTTAGACCCATTGGTATGGTGAGGAGACTCACCTGGCACTGCTGAAGTCCCGCGGATGAACTTCTAGCTGCTGGACGACAGATTCACAAACTGTCAACACCAAACAATACCCAATTAATAATTGGGTTCCACGCCCAAGGTCCAACTTGTTGGATTAGTGTCTAAGCCCATAACAATAATTGGTATATACTTGACCCGACCCGACATGGTCCATTTGGGTTGCATGGCATCGAGACATTTGGATAGACCTTTTGTGAGAAGAGGATATTTGTGACATATTAATATATTATAATTCTAATATATTAATATGAAATCTTATTATTTAATTAGTATTGATCAAGAATTAATTTGGAATTAATTTAGTGATCAAAAGAGACTAATTAAATATATGGGGATTGATTGTGTAAATCATTCATTCTTATATATGTGGGCTTATGATCCATGATTCCTTATGTTGGGTTTAACCCATGTGGTGACCCATGGATACTCCATGGAGGTTAAAACCCATGGAGCATAAGGAATGGGTAAAGTCATGGGTTACATGGTGTAACCCTAATGTGCACACTATATAAAGACCCTATTGGTTGGTGAAATTGGCACTAGTGCATACACAAGAGGGCAAGCCGATTTCTAGAGTGAAGTATCTCTTCTCATGGTTATTCCAAGTTGTTTTGATGTTGTGTGAACCATTTGAGGTGTCACACTTAGGGCACTAGGCTCTTGAGCTCCATGGAATCAAGCTACAACAAAGAGGTATGTAATTCTACTAGATTTTATATTACATGTACTTTATATTATGCTAGTTAGAACAATACCTTGGAAAATTGATATTTGCATGTATAATAGAGAAAACATAGATCCAAGGTATTTAGGGTTGCATGTACACCATAGGAGTGTTAGAATGATCATAACCCAACAGTGGTATTAGAGCCTAGGCTTGTTTTCTTTTATACTTGATGCAAATTGCTGAAAATCGAAGTTTATATGCTGTCTGGTCAGCTGACTCGACGAGTCTAGTAAGGGACTCGACGAGTCCTTGCCTAAATTCATCCAAATCGACGAGTTGGTTCATGCACTTGACGAGTTGGACCTCCTGACAGCATATCTTCGAGTTTTAAGGCTGGAACTAGTCTAGAATCATTACCTTAAACTGTTTTTGAACTTATAAACTTGTTTTTTAATGTGGTAATGATTATGGTAAACCAATTTCAAAGTTGTTATCAAAGTTTCAAGTTTTATATATGTTTATATGATTCTTGAAAATTGTTGATATGGATTGTTCATGCTTATGAGTTTTGGTAGAACATAGGAATTATGTGCAAATTGTTTGTTAGTGTGATTCTTGATATTAATGACATTGTATGGACTCCATAACTTGTCCTCAAGTTATGGATTACCAAGTTTTTTGTGTCACATTGTTTTATGAGTTAATTTAGATTAATGAAAAAAATTATGTGTTAGTTGTTTTCAATCCAAATTGATCTAAAAGTAGTTCATAAAATGTGTTTTTGTAACTTGTCCTCAAGTTATATGAGAAGTCACATTTATGAATCTTAAAACTCATAAAAGTGCCATAGGTTACAAAATGAAGAGTCTTTTTCTCATAAATAGTTTTATGGACTTCATAACTTGTCCTTAAGTTATGGATGTTCAAGAGTCTCTTAATTAAAGTTTTTAAAAACTTTAATTAAACTCATAAGTTATGAAAATCCAAGAGTTTTGAATAGTTTCAATACTTGCCCTCAAGTTATGGAATTTGTAAATTTTACCCCTTATGTATACTTTAATTCCAAATCAAACCCTAGAATTTTAAAAGTTTAAAATTCAACCCTTTTACTATTATTATATTAAAAGTTTAATTATATAGATATGTATAAGAATAAGTCAGTCTTACCGTTAGTAGGCCTCATTCACGAAGCCGGTCTATAAGGGGGGTATAAGGTTACTGCCTATAAAATAGCAGTTTAATGGGTGTCCACTCTCACCCACTGCTTCCTTGACTGGTGGAGGGTCGTTAGCCGAACGGGTAGGATAAGGACTATAATTCTCCCTTCATTAAAAGTATAATGATAAATACTAAGTAACTAAACACTTATAAATTCCCAATCTTAGTTACTTTGGAAAATGTGAAAAGGTGCTAACCCATGAAATTGCACTTTGCACCTTTGTTAAGTCGTTAGTGGAGCGTGTGTGGTTAATCGGCACACTAACATGGGACTGACAATGTGTGGCAAAGGGTAACTTAATGTTTATCATAGATTGGTGGAGCGCGTGTGGTTAACCGACACATCAATTAGGTGATAAAGTTAAGGGTACCAAGTAAATTTGCATTGTTATTCACACCTTGTTTGTGATCCTCGACATCCCAGTCACAAACTTGAGAGGGCACAATCGAGATTTAAACATGCCATTGAAAGTTCAATGAATCTCAAAAGATCTAGGAGTTTCAATCCAATTAAAACTTAATAATTTATTTTGTTTTTCATGGTGGAAATTGGTAAATCGTCATTTACCTACCTTCAAATATTTTATAACTTGGATTACGACATCCCTCTTCTAGTTATAAATAATTTGTTGGGTCCTAGCCTTAATATTTCATATTGGGTGTTATATTAAGGACTTAAATCAACTAAACTTGAATTTCTCCCTCATAAATTTCTATTTCAGACAACTATGGTCTTCCCAAATCTCGAGGAACAAACCTTCCTAATGAAGATGATACCCCACATGGCAATCAAGGTGAAAGATTAATCCCTTTGTTGTGTATTAATGGGACTGGAAATCATGCTTCACTTCCTCCACCTCCTCCAATAATTCTCCCTATCCCACAAGTTTCAAGACTTGAAAAGTTCTAAGTCACTCAATCCCTATTGGCAAGCAAAGACTATATGTGCTTACATCTTGGAGTTTAAGTCACATATTGGCAAGCCGGAAGAGTCGGGTGTCGAAGTCTCGATGTAGATGGCTGTTGACTTGGTTCTTCAGTCACTCCCTGATGACAGATCACGACATGACCCTTAGTAATCTTACCTATTTTCTTGATGCTGCTAAATCAGCAATGATTTGGAGCATTGGTAAAGCAAATTAGATTGGAAGATCTACTTCCCAAACCTATTTGGACATTGACAATGGTGACATTGGAAGTCCAGAAAAGCTTTCTCTTCCCAATAGAAAGGGATTGGCCATGGTCAAGTCATTTGACCAATGGTAAAGAGAAAGGCTAAGTCTGAGACAATCAAGTGTACCATTTCCAAAAGGTCCATATGTTTCTTTTGCCAAAGGAAGGGACATTGGTTGCGAAGCTGCCGAATTTACCTGAAAAAGTTCATAAGGATGGTAAAAGTCAAAAAGTTTGACTTTGCTTCAGGTAAAGTCCATTATCCAACTCTATGAAGTCTCTTTTGGAGATTCTTAATACATGATGTAATGTAAATTACATTTTGATGTTTTGGAAGAATCAACGGAAACCTAAAGAAAGAGTATGTTGATCTGATCGCGAAGATGGATCTCGATCGCATGGTTCGATGATCAGAATTTTGAGTTGCTGCTTAAGAGTTATGATCTATTGCTTAGGAATAGATAACAAGATGTTTTCATATGTATTTGCATTGTAAGGATAAGATTTTTCCGCAAGTTTTAAAATAAAAGAAAAGGTTTTGATTTATTTTAAGTATCCTTACAATGACATTTGTGAAAAATTGTTGTTTATATGTTTCCATTGATAAGCAATATTGGAAAATGGATTTGAGTCTTTCATTTGTGGTAGTGTCATAATTTACCCAATAAGGAAAGATTCTCATCACCCAAGTTTCAGTTGGATAGAAACTTGGAATCATGCAAGTTGTATTGTGTGATGAATGAGAATTTTCATCTTTGGGAAATTAAGACTAAGTCCTTGCTCACATGTATATGTGAGTAAAGTGAAGGACTAAAGGATTGGGTACACTTGGTTGTGCGCTGGTCAAGTCGACCACAAGGAATGATAAGATTATTCGTCATGATTTACTAAAGTTTAGTAAATATGGTTATACTTACAAGTTTAAGTGTAATTCTGAAACATTGGAAAAGTTTCAATGTATGGCAGGACGAATGAGAAGAATCAAATTAGGCAGAAAGATAAAAGTTTCTCCAATCTGAAAAGGTGGGAGAGTGCTTAATTATCTTGGTTTATGGTTATCTTGGTGATTATGAAACCATATCACAATTGATCCTCTAAGGACACCTTAGTGCATTTGTTTGGCTAAGGAGAGGAATCGTGAATTATTGAAATGGTTAAATCAAAAGATAAATCATACTTCGTTCCAAAATCAAATCTTAGAGTCATACTCCAAGATTGAGCCTTGAGTAACATAATCTTAAAAAGGTGTAAAACACTTGTCAAATGTAGAGTAAAATGTTTTCTACTCTTGTACATTTGAGATTGGTAAGTTGTGATGTTTTGGATAAGACAAAGACCAACTAAGACCAATTGTGAGAAGTGTTTAACTTGATAAGAATCCGCACTAACTCTTGAATATTTGTTTTGTCAAGGAATGATTCTTGAAAAAATAGAATCTTATATGTCAAGAGGTCAGTGGGACTCTTTAAAAATCTTGAGATGGTTTCAAGAACTAATCAAGAGTATTGTTAATCACTAGCCCACGACTTGAGGTTTGTAACCTATCGTGTTTAAATATTCTTATTTCTGTGCCTATTCCAGTTAAAGTTGACTATGATTGTGAGTTCTATGAGTTCTCAATTGTTTGCATAACAATGTGGAAGCAATGGTAGGCCCTTGAGCTGCCAAGTGGCAAGAAATTAAGATTGAACAAGTTCAGTCCATATGAGTTTGGGTTTGTCACTAACCCTGTCTTGTGATTATGTTTTTTCCAAATTCACATGGATAGGAATACATACACCATAAAAATCTAAGTGTCATAAGGTTTCTCTCCGATTCATGAAAATGATGGTGATGAAACGCTTTCACTAAGTAGATTTTAAGTAGATAGAAATTGTGATATTTGCATTCTCATGTCGTTAGTGGAGCGTGTGTGGTTAACCGACACACTAACTAGTGAGAATGGAAAAAGGTCTAGACAAACATGTGAGCTATCTAAGGAAAGGTGTATGATTTTGATAAAGTCTTATCAAAACAATCTTGTATCAGAAATCTGAACTTTGGCAAGAAAGTCAATAAAGTATTGATTTCTAGAAGTCCAGTTGATTTCTGAGTACATGTCAAAGCTAGTGGGAGCATAAGTGTTGTGCTAGTAAGATAATAATCATTGTGCTAGTGGGAGCATGATTATTATGGTTAGTGTTGCTAGTTAGCAATGTTAATTATAGAAAACAAAAGGTTCAATTCGCTTTGAAAAGTTGTTTTGCTATAATTAAGGGAGAGGATTTATACTTCATTCCAATTCTAAAAGCTTAGATTGAGATTTTAATCAACTTTAGTCAAGGATATATATGAATTTTATGTTGGAATGGTTCAACATAAGGAAATTCTATATATGTTGCATTCTCAAAATTCAATTATGATTACGGCATCCCTCTTCATAGTTCGAATTTTGAGAACATGGAAAATAAAAAAAAAATTATAGCATGAATCGGGTCCCATATGCTTCGGGTATAGGATCGATTACATGTGTTATAATATTTATCCATTCTAAATTTTCCAAATGCCTAGGGGGTTAAGAGGGAAAAAGGAATAGAACTGGATTTGACTTAAATGATTAAGCAATTGTCTAGGACAATCTGAGGTTTGCCAAAGATTGGTTGCTCATGGACAATTAGAAGTATAGAGATAGGACCATATTGACATATTCTGAAAGGAGGCGACTCTTGTTCAAAAGTGATAGTCAAAATGGGAATATGGAATTATCTCCATAGGTGGAAGTTATTCTTTGAATCTGTGTAAGATTAGAGAACTTAATGCAAAAAGGGTGTTCAAAGGAATGTACTTTGAATGTGATACTTCGTTTCCATGGAATTGCTCTCCATTGGAATGCTTTGTAATGTCTGTTTCCAAGTCTTTGTGACTTGTGTGCATATTCATTGCAAGGGGATCATTGCATATAAGTTTAGAATCTAATAGATTATAGTAAATGGCAAGAGTTTGGTATTCTTACATTTACAATAAGGATTGGGATTGTGAAATGAGCATCATTGAAATATTATCAATTGATCTGTTTCACAAAGTAAGGATCATAAGACAAACATAGTGTGCATACTTGGAGTATGGCATAGCTATTGTTTAGACAAACATAATGTGCATGCTTGGAGCATGACATGACTATTGTTTTTATTTAAGTATTAAGTTGATAAATCGAAACATTATACAATGAATAATGAGTAATCAATATTGTGCATAGATAAAAGGTGTTTTATTTACACTCAAAGTGTTGGGGCCATATAGGATTAGTATTATTCTTGTGTTTCACTTTGCATGTTTTGACTTCCCGAATAACTAAGTTATTCACACCATCCACAGTCGATAATACATTGGAAGTAGGTATTAAGGCAAGACTGTCATGAAGTTGGTTTGTAGATGTCTAAGGTGTTGGACATAGCATAAGTTGCTACAACATTCATGAGTGCTCATAAGTTCTGAGTATTGGATTAAACCCACACTCATTTGAATCACTTCATGAATTTTATCACGAGTGAATCATGAGACGATAATATCTTATATTCTTCAAACCTAGAGATATGAGTTGTTGACTATGAGTTGGTTATACATTGATTGCACGAAAACGCATTGGTAACTCGATGTTATAAAACGTGCCTTTGTGTATGATTCAACAAGTAGTTAGTACAAGCATATGAGTCAAAGTTTATCCATTTCTTTTACCCTTAAGGGATAAAAGCGATATCTGTGGGCCCCTCAATGATTTAGTGATGACACCCTAAGTACTAGGCCAAGCCTGGACTGATTTGATTTGTTCAATTAGTCGGTCATCATAAATCAGAAATTGGGAAACACTAAATGGACAGAGAGAATGATGATAATCCATGTCTCAGTCCATATGATAGCTAGAATGGAGGAATATATGATCACTTATCTAATGGACGCGTCAGTGATTTGTTCAGAGTTCGACAACAGCTTTTAAGAGCTACGATTGCTGGTCAGGGTGGAGTCATACTTGCAATAATAGTTATTAGACTTATCCAAGTGGGAGACTGTTGGATTAGTGTCTAAGCCCATAACTATAATTGGTATATACTTGACTCGACCCGGCATGGTCCATTTGGGTTGCATGGCATCGGGACATTTGGATAGACCTTTTGTGAGAAGAGGATATTTGTGACATATTAATATATTATAAGTTCTAATATATTAATATGAAATCATATTATTTAATTAGTATTGATCAAGAATTAATTTGGAATTAATTTAGTGATCAAAAGAGACTAATTAAATATATGGGGATTGATTGTGTAAATCATTCATTCTTATATATGTGGGCTTATGATCCATGATTCCTTATGTTGGGTTTAACCCATGTGGTGACCCATTGATACTCCATGGAGGTTAAAACCCATGGAGCATAAGGAATGGGTAAAGTCATGGGTTACATGGTGTAACCCTAATGTGCACACTATATAAAGACCCCATTGGTTGGTGAAATTGGCACTAGTGCATACACAAGAGGGCAAGCCGATTTCTAGAGTGAAGTATCTCTTCTCATGGTTATTCCAAGTTGTTTTGATGTTGTGTGAACCATTTGAGGTGTCACACTTGGGGCACTAGACTCTTGAGCTCCATGGAATCAAGCTACAACAAAGAGGTATGTAATTCTACTAGATTTTATATTACATGTACTTTATATTATGTTAGTTATAACAATACCTTGGAAAATTGATATTTGCATGTATAATAGAGAAAATATAGATCCAAGGTATTTAGGGTTGCATGTACACCATAGGAGTGTTAGAATGCTCATAACCCAACACAACTACACTCTAAAGGCCCAATAGACAAGTAATGGGCCAAAGCCCAACATATGGCCCAATTTTCCAAATTAGGCCCAAACCTCTACATGTCCTCAAGGCCCAATTATGGCCCACTTATGGCCTAATTTTCCAAATTAGGCCCAAGCCTTTCCAATGGACCTTATCCTAAAGCCCAATAATTTCCTTAGTCCATAAATATGTTCCCAAGTCGCCCACAAAGGCCCACATTAGCTTAGTCCAATAAATAGTCCAATAAGAACCCAAAACCCAATTAGGGTTTTTCAAATGAACTGACGATTAGGGTTAAGTGTTCCTTCTTAACCCATTAAGGACTTAATCCATTAAGGAATTAATCCATTAAGTCCAAACATAAAATGAAATCGGGCTTGAGTCATATCTTCACTCCAATGGTCCAAAATGTAGGTCCCGATATGTCTAAACCAATAATCCCAAAATTAGGGTTTTCTAAACCCTAATTAGGGTTTTTAACCCATTACAATCCAATTAGGCCCAAAAGCTAAGTCCTTAGGCCCATTAGGGTTTTTCTAGATAGGCACCACCCACTACCACCTCGGGTAGTGGTGGTCAACGACGGCACACGGCGGCGGTCACCACCTTACGGTGGTGGTTTTGAGTTTTTCTTTTTATTATTCTTTACCAAATACAACATACAACACAAGATACCAATTAAACATGCACACACACTAACTAAACACACACACACAACCACCCTAGTGGTGGCCGGTGGTGGTACACGGTGGCAACCACCATGGTTGGCAGCCATGGTGGTTTCTCCATGGTTTCCAGCCAAAAAGGCACACCTCTACTTGTTCAGCAACACCAAACACGCAACAATTGAGCTGAACACGAAAAGCATGCCCATTGGACTTCTTGTGGTGGCCGACGGCGGGGATGGCAGCAGCAGCCACCATAGCTGACTGCCATGGTGGTTTTTCACAGCTACACTTCGACAGAAAACTCACACGTAACCATAAGACTTGTAACAGTAGCACCAGATACACACACATACTTGCGTTACACGGCTGAAACGCACACTGCAACCTCCCTTGGAGTGACTGTTGACCGGAGCAGCGGAGAAGAATCGTGTGGGCAGCGGTGGACGTGACTGTGGGGTAGCACCGAGGGTCCGAGAAGGAACACCACCGCGACGAGAATGGAAGCATCAGGAAAAAGGACTTGCGATCTTGGTCCTCACCGTCGTCGGCCATTAGAGTGACAATGTGCCGGTAGACAGCTCGCATCGGCGGCAAAGCATTGGCAGCTAACGGCAGACTACGTCGTCCCAGAGTTGATCGGAAAAATGAGTGATACGAATGGTGGCGACTGGAGGTTGAAAGTGGAGAGGGTGGCGGCTGATATATCCCTCCTAGGGTTAGGGTTTCTAATGTAATATATATGGCGGCTGCATGAGGGGGAGTGACGGGCGCCACCCGTAATTCACCAATCTTATACCCATTTTAACAATATTGGCCCCTCCCCACTAGATCTTTTCCAATTTAAACCCAAATCTTACCTTTTAGCCCATGACTTCATAAAATATTCTCAACTTTAATCCAATACTTACCATTCAGCCCTTAACTTCCAACATCTCTTCAAATTAAGTCCGAATAATACCAAACACCCCCTGAACTCTAAAATCCTTTGCAAAACATGTCCTGAAATTACACTTTAACCCTCGAATAATCCAAATTATAACATTCGGCTCTCCAAAACCAACATTCCACTAAAAAATATGGATTTAGGGTAACTAATTGTTCATCAATTTTATCTATTTATTTATTTAATAAACAGGATGTTATAGGTGGGGGAGAAGGGTTGGTACAACACTAAGGATAAGTGGTTTCTATTCCAAAGGGCAGAGTTAAAGTAAATGAAGAGTTGATACTATACATGATAGTGTATTCCTGAGGTGACATTAGTATTTCAGATTGAAAGAACAACATCGTGGTCTAACTCTCGGTAGTCTCGTTGCGCAGCTCTCAGTAGTCATGTTGCTCATCTATCGCTAGTAGCTCGCTGCCCGGCCCTCAACGGCCCTACTGCTCAAATCTTGACAGCAGTCTCACTATGCACCTCTTGACAACAACTTCACTATTCATCTCTAAGTAGCTTCTCCGCATAACTCTCAGCAAGCAGTATCGATATGATCTCAATTTTCTCTTGGTGCACAACACTACCATTGCTACATAAATCATGTTTCTAATAAACCATTTGCATTATGTATAGGCTAAGACAACGAGGTACCGATTGTCACCACATCTAATGATGCAGCAAAGCATCAAGTGTCATTACACTTCAACTCAGACTGATCGGGCCAAACACAAGATTGCAGGCTGCTACGCCCAAACCTGCAAAGTTCAGTACCTTTTCCTTTAGTTTCCTAACTTCTCAGCCTGACTCCATTATAGCGGCAAGCTAAGCCTGCAAGGTTCAGCACCCTTGCCTTGAGTTGCTTGGCTTCTCAGCCTGAATCCATTATAGCGGCAAGCTCTGCCTGCAAGGTTCAGCACCCTTGCCTTGAGTCGCTTGGCTCTCAGCCCGAATCCATTAGCTTGGCTTCTTATCTCGACTCCATTACTGCGACATGCTCCGCCGACAAGGCTCAAAGGCTCGCAACCTTTGACTATATGATTCCACGCAATGCTCTCCCATGTGATGTATCTGCGATTGCTGGCAACTAAGCCCGATCTATTCCACGCGATGCTCTCCCTCGTGATGTATCTAAAATCGCTGGCAGCTAAGCCCGATCTATTCCACGCGATGCTCTCCCACGTGATGTATCTATGATTGCTGGCAGCTAAGCCCGATCTATTCCATGCGATGCTCTTCCACATGATGTATCTACGATCGCTGGCAGCTAAGCCTAATCCATTCCATGCGATGATCTCCCGCATGATGTATCTACGATCACTGGTCGCTAAGTCGGATCTATTCCACGCGATGCTCTCCCGTGTGATGTATCCACGATCGTTGGTTGCTAAGCCCGATCTATTTCAGGCGATGCTCTCCCGCATGATGTATCCATGATTGTTAGCTGCTAAGCCTGATCTGTTCCACGCATTGCTCTCCCGCATTAGGCATCTACGATCGTTGGCAACTAAGCTCGATCCATTTCATACGATTCTCTCCCGCGTGATGTATCTACGATCGTTGGAAGCTAAGCCCGATCTATTTCATGTGATGCTCTCCCGCATGATTCATCCACGATCGATGGCTGCTAAGCCCAATCTGTTCCACGTAATGCTCTCCCGCATGAAATCTCCATGATTGCTGACCGCTAAGCTTGAGCTATTCTTCTAAGTCGAACAATATAAGTCACGCATCGTCATGCACCATAAGTCACACATCATAAGTTTATACCATTCCTAGCATCTCCTGCTACCTACAACCTTTCATCATCTCTATTGTCTAGCTCTCGGCAACGGTCTTGTTGTGCAACCCCTACATATAACCTCTTTGCTTACCCCTCAGCATCTCTGTTTCCTGGCTCTCGGCAACAGTCTTGTTGTGCAACCCCTACCTATATGTTGGGTTTTAAGCACTATAACACTCCTATGGTGCACATGCAACATGTGACAACCCGAAATTTCTATCTTGTAAAAGTCAAACTTGGTCAAATAAAGTCAAACATAACAATCAAAAGTCAAACTTATTTCTTTTATTATCTTAATATAGTTAGGGCAATGAATTTATAGGTGTATAAACCTAGCATTCTTAAGTGTTGTGTGTTTTGGAGGGAAGTCATTTGGAACCGAGGACCACGAGCCTTCGATCCGTGAACAGCCTTCGGGCCGTGAACCCTCGGTTTGCGGCCGTGATCTTCCCCCTATATATATAAGTGTTGACTGATTTTTAGCTCACTTCTATCCTTCTGACCGTAAATACACCAATTCTCTCTCAAAGATCTTCAACCGAAAACACTCATTCCCTCTCAACTACCATCCTTTCCTTTTAATCTTCTTAAGATATTGCTAAGGGTCTTCTAGTGTTCTTCATTTCTTCAAGATCCTTGAGCCGTTAACTCAAGATCATCAAGATCTTTGGGCTGTGAACACTTGCATCATCATCATCTCACCAAGAACACCCACTGTGTTCCAGCCGTAATCACTTGAATCTTCAAGGGCCGTGAACCCTTTGCGGCCGTGAACACCGAGGCTGGCCGTGAACACCAACCAGATTCTTGATTTCGGTTCTAACACTTATTTTGTAAGTGTTCCTTACATCATAGGTTGTTTCCCTAATGCCTTAGAGGTTATAATTGCTAATTGAATGCCATTATGTTGCATAAATTGCCATTTAGGACTTGTTTCGTCCCGAAAACTAGCTTGTGGAATCAATCAACCTATATCGAACCCTATATCGAATCACCCACATAAGGTGAGCTCATACCCCTACATTAATACAAGTAGACCATAATATAATTGTGTTAATCACTTACATGTGAGAGCGTCAAACAAAAGGATTTCTTATACTCAAACGCTTGTTAAAACCATTTTAAAACTATTCTTAGATTTCTGTTTTTATCAAAATCATATTCGTGTATCTATTTATGTATAAGTATGCTTTAACGGACTTAGTACTATTGCTAAATACCTTGAATCATGTTCCTTGTTTGGTTGTGGGCTTAGGGTAGGATCACTAGTCCGACTGTCGGCTAAATCATAGTTAAACTTGCTAAATATATACATGAATATTAAACCCCCTATTTTTAAGGAACATACTTAACTCAGTTGCATATGTTGAACAATTGAGTCTTTTCTACAAACCAGTAACAGTTCAAACAAACATACTAGTAAACTATAATAGGTATAGTTTAGAGGATCATACACACTATTTCTAGATCAGAGAAACATACATCAGTCAATACATACAAACTATTTCTAGATCAGAGAAACATACATGAGTCAATATATACATACTATAACAAGAATAAGAAGGAACCTACATACTATAACGAGAACAAGATAACTAAAATGTGAGATACTATTGTTGGATAAGGTGTCTAAGTCCATAACTATATTTGAGATGTACTTGACCCGACCCGGCATGGTCTCTTTGGGTTGCACTTCACCCGAACAATTTATATGGATAATCTTTTGAGAATAGTATAAGTTATGATTTATTAATATATTATAAGTTCTAATATATTAATATGAAATCATATTATTTAATTAGTATTGATCTAGAATTAATTTAGTGATAAAAAAGGTGACTAATTAAATATGGACTCTTGTATTTATATAGTGTGGGCTATTGCTCATTTAGAATGGGCTAGGCTTGCATGGAAAGTCCATGGATAGTCTATGGAGCTTGAACCCATGGATCTCATGGAAATGAAAGGTAATGGGTATTAGGGTTTACATGGATGTAATCCTAATCCACCACACTATATAAAGGAGTCCTTGGCACTTGAAATGGCACTAGTGTGTATGTGTGAACAAAGGTGGCCGATTTCTACAAGTGGTCATACTCTCTCTAAAGGTTTCCAAAGTTTGTGGTGATTTGTGACTTCCATTGGAGGCATCCACATTATTTGTGCTAGGCTCTCAAACTCCAAGCAATCAACCACTACTAAAAGGTATGTAATTCTACTAGTGTTTTATGATTCAAGTACCCCATAACATGCTAGTTAGGATGTAAACCTTGGAAAGTTATTATTTTCATGTATCTTAGAGAAAACATAGATCAAAGGTTTCTAGGGTTGCATATACACCATAGGAGTGTTAGAATGCTCAAAACCCTTCAGTGGTATCAGAGCCTAGGCTTGTTTTCTTGATACTTGATGCAAATTGTTGAAAAAAACTCAAGTTTTCTGCATTCTGGTCATGAACTCGCCGAGTCCATGAGGGGACTCGACGAGTCCATGTGATAATTCATCCTAATCGTCGAGTAGGTTCTTGCACTCGACGAGTAGGAGCCCCTGAATGCAGATTTTCGAGTTTTGCTGCTGGAAATGGACTAGAAACATTACCCTAAACTGTTTTGGTCTTATAAAACTTGTTGTAGATGGTGTAATGGTTATGCTAATCCATTTACAATGGCTATTATCAAAATTTCAAGTTTTGTATGTGTTGTTTATGATTCTTGAAATTGTTGATATGCATGTTCATGAACTTATGAGTTTGGTAGATCATAGGAATTATTTTGTTAGTTTAATTCTTGATCTTGATGTGTTTTAGCGGAATCCACAATTTGTCCTCAAGTTATGGATTACCAAAAGTCTTTCTTTTAAAGTCCATTAACGAACACATAGGTTACATAAAATGAAAAGCCTCTCATTTTAATAAACCATTAACTCATAAGTTATGAAAGTTGAAACGTTTTGAAAGTTACAAAACTTGCCCTCAAGTTTTGGAACATGTAAAGTCACCTTAAAAAATTTAGTTCCAACCCCTAGAATTTTAAAAGTAAAAATTCAACCCTTATACTTTATAATATTATAAGTCAATAATATATATATATATATATATATATATATATATATATATATATATATATATATATATATATATATATATATATATGTATAAGAACAAGTCGTTTTACCATTAGTAGGCCTCATTCACGAAGCCGGTCTATAAGGGGGGTATAAGGTTGTTGCCTATAAAATGACAGCTTAATGGGTGTCCACTCTCACCCACTGCTTCCTTGACTGGCGGAGGGTCGTTAGCCTAACGGGTAAGACAATGAATTAAATCCTCATTAAAAGTATGATGATTATAAAGTAACTAAATGTTTTATAAATTCCCAATCTTAGTTACTTTAGGAAAATGTGAAAAAGGTGCTAACCCATGAAATTACACTTTGCACTTTGCTTAAGTCGTTAGTGGAGCGTGTGTGGTTAACCGACACACTAACCTGGACTTAACAAGGTAGGCAAACGGTGGCTTAAGGTTTATCATAGATCGGTGGAGCATGTGTGGTTAACCGGCACATCGGTTAGGTGATAACCATTAAGAGTACCAAGTAATTTGAATGGTTAATTCACACCTTGTTTTGTGATCCTCGGCATCCCAGTCACAAAACCTGAAGGGCACAATCGAGATTGAAACATGCCACTGAAAAGTTCAATGAATCTCAAAAGAATCTAGGAGTTTCAAAACCAATTAAAACCTAATAACTTACTTCGTTTTTCATGGTGGAAATTGATGAATCGTCATTCACCTACCTTCAAATATTTTATAGCTTGGATTACGGCATCCCTATTCTAAGTTATAAAATATTGTGTTGGGTCCTAGCCTTAATATTACATTTGGGTGTCTTATTAAGGACTATCTATATATCTAATCTAAACTTGTCCTTCTTCTTTTTCAGATGTCTTCCAACAATGCTGCTTCTGGATCAAACCCTACCGGCTCCTTCTCTCTCATGAACCTTTGTGGGAGAGTCATATTCGATGGATCCAACTTTATGGATTGGATCAGGAACATCAGGATGGTCACTCGGTATGAGGACAAGGAATATGTCCTCGACAAGGAGCTTAAGGAACTTGATGAGTCGTCTGCTACTCCAGAGGAGATCGCTGAATTCTAAGGACATGAGAGAGATGCTACTAAGGTGGCATGTATCATGTTGGCCACGATGACAGCCGAGCTCTAAAAGTCCTATGAGGACTTTTACCCTTTTGAAATGCACCAGGACTTGATGGACAGATACCATCAGAGTGCTCGTCAAGAGTGGTATGAAATCATCTCCTCCATGATAACAACCCGGATGAAGGATGGTGAACCCATCACGGGCCACATGCAGAAAATGCAAAGATTGGTGGACCGTTTGCTAAAATTGAATGTGAACTTCCCCGAGGAGTTGGCAATTGACATCATTTTACACTCCTTACCTTTGTGTTATGATCAATTCCGAATGACATACCACATGAACAAGGAGGAAGTTACACTCAGCAAACTTCAAGGACTTCTGAAGACCGCGGAAAGTGGTCTTAAAGGTAAATCGGTTGTTACTACTTCTACTCCTACCAACGCCCTTGTTCTGGCTATCGGGAAAGGTAAAGGGAAGAAAAAGAAGAGCCCTTCGAAGGGTACCAAGGGAAAGTCCCTTGTTGGCTCCTCTTCAAGTGGAACCAAGAAAGGTTCTGTCACTCTTTCTGCCAACCCTGATGAGGCTGAATGCTTCTATTGCCATGAAAAGGCGCACTGGAAGCGAAACTGCCCAAAGTACTTGCAAGATGTTAAGGATGGGAAAGTGAAACCCAACCATGCAGGTATTTACACTATATTGTCTAATAACTCACCCTATTCTAATTCTTGGGTCCTTGATACAGGTTGTGGTATTCACATATGTTCTGATTTGCAGGCACTAAGAAGAAGTGAGAATGTAGAGCATGGGAAGATAAACTTGATCATGGGGAATAGGAAAGTTACACCTATCACCAATATTGGAGTTTATTCTTTGTTTCTAAGTAGTGGGTTAACATTAGATTTGAATAAATGTTGTTACTCGTCTGAAATGGTGAGAAATATTATTTCCTTTCATGGTTTGTACAAACAAGGTTTTACCTTTTCGTTTGATAATGAATGTGGTGGTATTAATGCTTTCTTTAATAATGTTCTTTATTTTAAAGCATTACCTTGTGATGGTGTGTATGAAACTGTGTCGGTTGTAGATAACCTAGGAAATAATGTGTTGTGTATCGATTCTTCCACTAGCTTGGATAAAGCATCATTATGGCATTGTCGTCTTGGACATGTAAGCAAGAAACGCATAGGCCAACTCCAAAGGGATGGAGTCTTGGAGTCATTTGACCTAAAGTAAGATGATAGTTGTGAATCTTGTTTGCTTGGGAAAATGACAAAGTCACCCTTCACTGGTACTTGTGCTAGGGGTGAGGGTTTGTTGGATCTCATACATACTGCTGTGTGTGGACCCTTCAGAACCGCCAAAAGGGATGCTAACCGCTTCTATGTGACTTTTACTGATGATTATAGTAGATATGGATATGTCCAATTAATCAAGCATAAGTCAGAAACCTTTGAAAAGTTCAAGGAGTTTAAACAGGAAGTGGAGAATCAGTTGCGCAGGAACATTAAAATGCTTCAATTCGATCGAGGTGGTGAGTATCTTAGTAGAGAGTTCCTCGACTATCTTAAGGAATATGGGATAGTCTCACAATTGACACCTCCCAGGACACCACAACTTAATGATGTGGCTGAGAGGCGTAATCGAACCTTGTTGGATATGGTTCATTCCATGATGAGTCGAGCTTCGCTACCAATCTCGTTTTGGGGGTATGCCTTAGAGACTGCCGCCCATATCCTTAATCTAGTCCCTACAAAGAAGGTTGCCAAAACAGCTCACGAGATGTGGACTGGAAAAGTTCCCAATCGAGATCACATCAAGATTTGGGGTTGCGAGGCTTTTGTGAGGCGCGAGACTCACGATAAGCTCAAACCTCGAAAGACCGTCGAGTGCAAATGGATCTTCAAGAAGAAGACCGACATGGATGGTAATGTACACAGTTATAAGGCGCGACTGGTTGCAAAGGGCTTTTCTCAAACTCCGGGAGTTGATTATGATGAGACCTTTTCACCAGTAGTGAAGATTAAGTCTATTAGGGTTATGCTACCCATTTCCGCATTTCATGACTATGAAATATGGAAAATGGATGTCAAAACCGCTTTCCTTAATGGGAAGTTGGATGAGGATGTTTACATGAGTCAGCCAGAGGGTTTTGTCAGCGTAGAGTACCCTAATAGAGTGTGTAAGCTTGAGAAATCCATCTATGGATTGAAACAAGCACCTCGCAGATGGAATCTTTGTTTCGATGATAAAGTCCAAGAGTTTGGATTTTCGAGGAGCGAAGAGGAATCTTGTGTATATGTCAAGGCTAGTGGGAGTATAGTTAGCTTTTTGGTATTGTATTTGGATGACATACTACTCACAGGAAATAACATCCAAACTCTGCAGGAAGTGAAATCCTGGCTTGGGAAGTGTTTCGCTATGAAGGACCTTGGAGAAGCTGCCTATATCATAGGGATAGGGATTTTGAGAGACAGGAGTAAAAGACTAATTGGACTTAGTCAAAGCACCTATATGGACAAAGTGTTGAGAAGGTTCAACATGTAGAATTTCAAGAAAGGTGACTTACCGATCCAACATAATGCCAAACTGAGCAAGGCTTAGAGCCCGAGTACAGAGGATTAGATAGCTGAGATGAGTCGATTTCCATATGCTTCCGCTGTTGTCTCGATCATGTATGCTATGACTTGTACTCGTCCTGATGTGGCCTTTGCGTTGACCATGGTCAGCAGATATCAGGGGAACCCTGGCAAGGCTCAGTGGACTGCGGTAAAGAACATTCTCAAGTACCTGCGTAGGACTAAGGACTGGGTCCTTACACTCAGTGGGAGTGATGACTTGAGAGTAGTAGGGTATAGTGATGCTAGCTTTCAGACTGATAGGGATAATTTCAGCTCTCAGTCGGGCTGGGTCTTTACCTTAAACGGAGGAGCAATTACTTAGAAAAGTTCCAAGCAGGAAACAGTGGCTGATTCAACTTGTGAATAAGTGTATATAGCAGCAAGCGAGGCAGCAATGGAGGCTATATGGCTAAAGAACTTCATTGGAGACCTTGGAGTTGTACCAACGATAAAAGAGCCTATGGAGATTTTCTGTGACAACAATAGTGCGGTTGCCTTAGCCAAGGAACCGAGAGATCATGGTAGATCCAGACACATTGAAAGAAAATATCACTTCATAAGACATAAGATAGAAGAAGGACTCCTTGTAGCAAAGAGGATATCATCAGAGGAGAACCCAACAGATCCCCTCACGAAGGGACTGACTAGGGTTAGGCATTTGCAGCATGCGAGGCGTACCGGGCTAAAGGACGATATTAGTTTCACAGATTAGATAATTTTGAAATTTGTTAACATACTAGTAAACTATAATAGGTATAGTTTAGAGGATTATACACACTATTTCTAGATCAGAGAAACATACATGAGTCAATATATACACACTATTTCTAGACCAGAGAAACATATATGAGTCAATACATACATACTATAACAAGAATAAGAAGGAACCTACATACTATAACGAGAACAAGATAACTAAAATGTGAGATACTATTTCACAATATGGCAATATACTTGTTATGTCGTGTTTTATACTAGTCAATCAAGCATGCTTATAACCTAATCACATTTAACCTAAATTAACCGTTTTGGTTACAAGGTAGTTAATGCATAAGTAGCTTATCTTAAACATATGGAAAACTTGCATTTTATACTAATTCAAGTACACTCATATATTTTTACAAGAGAACAAACATATAAAACAGTCGAGTCTTGGGTAGAAGACTGCATTTCACTTTTAGAAGAAAATATAGGATTTTCTGGGAAGAATACAAACACTTCACTAAACAAACACAAACATTTTCATGAAACACATACAAACCTTTGGAATTAAATACTTATGAACTCACCAACTTAAATGTTGATACTCTCTTTCAAAATAACTTGTATTCTCAGGTCACCAGTAGACAGGTACACTGGACCAGGTTTTTGAGAAGACGGAGCACGTTCAAGACTTGTCTTTTATTTTGATATATACATCTTTGGTTTCATACAACTATACTCAGAACACACATGTATTAAATATTCTATTAATGCAATGGATGTTATTGCTTGTTTTACTATTACGCATTGTTATGATACTGTACATGACGTCCTCCTCCCCCGAATGTTTCCGCCATCTCGGTTTGGGGGTGTGACAGATTGGTATCAGAGCATTGTTTATAGTGAACTGAGTATATCAACCCATAAAAGATATATAACTATAAACACATTGGGATTAAAACACTCTGACCAAGAGAATATACTTTTTAAATAATAAAATATTTTGCTAAAAGTATACATACATGCATTCATACTAAGAACAATGTCATTCTAGATCAGAACAAAAGTATTGCGGTTGTTGAACAGCACAAGTAGGCTTGGGGACATATAATCAAGTCTGGGATTCATATAGCCTGATCAACTTTATCTGTCCCAGAAGTGATTAGCATGTGCCTAGGAATGGTTGTGGTGTGGCAACAAGTCTAAAACTTACCAACTCTACTACAATGAAACTCTAGAGCATAACATAAACTTAAAATACTATAGGAGTATTTTGTTGTACTATAATTACTTATGTGAAAACTAAAAAGGGTCCTTACTAGTAGGTCAATAGTTGCTGAGCGGATACGCTAAGGTTATATGTGACTAAGATGTTATAGACTTAGAATATGTGATCTTCGCTTTACTTCCTATTCCTTGTTTGGTTGTGGTCTTAGAGTTGGATCACTTATTCGAAGGTCTATTCTATCTTGGTTATATATAACTGGTATGCACTACGTAAGTATTGAAGTAACTGGTAAGGGTCATCCTATAAATATCTTTAGTAATACGTCTATTATACGTCTCTTACACCTCCTTTCTCGCTTAGATAACATGGATGGATTCCATCTACCTGGCGACCCGTACTTTCCCGACCAAGGGAACGGTGGATGGCTTGAAGTTGAACCCGAAGAAGAGAACCCGGTGGTCCCAGTAGAAGAAGACCCCGAGGAGGATTCTGAAGAAGAGAACTAAGAGGATGAGCAGGAAGACTCGGACTCAGAACCCGAGGTCGATGATCCACCTCAAGTTGCCCAAAGTCCTAACCCTCGACCAGGATTTCAAGGCCCGACGCCTCTGTGGGCAGTGAACTTGGGAAGGTGGAGCCATGAACAGGGACAACCACCTCCCCATAACGGAGACCGAAGCTTCTACAACTTGAGCGAGGGAGGCTGGGCTGACAGAGTCCTCCCTATCTTAGTTCGTCGTGTTGCTCGCAATGTTGAGCAAGGAAGGACAACCATCGACCAAGTCATGGAAATCAGGGCTAACTCATGAGTCAACATAGTTCGTCTCCGCCACCTGACCGATGACTAGGAGTTAACCAGGACTCACATTGATGCACTACATGTAGAACTGAATACCTACCAATCCAAAGTTAGGGATCTTCGACAGAACCAAGTGGCATTGCAAAGGCGTGTGTGGGAAACAGAACAGCAGCTGGCTGAGTCCAGGGCAGAATCTAGCACCAACCAGAACAACACTCCTCGCGAGTAGAGCTTACTCTACTCACTCTTTTGGATATAGCTTATGTCTACTTGTAGACTCTAGTATTATTTTCTTGTTGTTTTCTAGACATTGAACTTTCAGTTCGTTAGGTTGTTATGCTGTCAAGTTTTTCCCTGTGTTGGTATTTGTAGACCTATTACAAGGTCAATTTTTCCTGAACTCTATACATCTATAATACCAATGATATTGACAAGCATCCAATCCTCTTGGAAAATATTTATTCAAATACTTTCATCTTTCTAGTGGTAAATCTCTATTGAAAACACTCAAACAATTACATGTTGATCTATGGTGTGTTAGATCATGGAACACTCTCATTATTCTCACTATTGAATTCTTACAATTATCTTCATCTTTGTAAACTTACAGTCGAAAGATGCCTCCTCGTAGATCAAACAGATGCACTACCCCTATAACTCCAACTCAACCACCACCTCCTCCACAATTCGATCCTATAGTTTTTCAAGCTGCAGTGACCGCGGCTGTAACGGCAGCCTTAGCACAGGTCAACGCTAGCGGTACTAGCGGAGGTGGAATGGGTGTTAACTCCACCCAAGGTGATAGTCACGGGCACCCTAGGGAGTGTTCGTACAAAGACTTCACCAACTGCAAACCCCAAAGCCTTTAATGGCAGCGGTGGAATCATTGCCCTCTCGCAGTGGTTCGAGAAGACGGAATCTACTTTTGAGATACGCTCCTGCCCCGAAGGAAGCAAAGTAAAATTTGCTGCCTGCACCTTCTCAGACAGGGCCCTCACATGTTGGAATAGCCATGTCAAGTCGCTTACTATGATAGCGGATAACGCGATGGGTTGGGAAGCTCTAAAGGAGCTGATGATTGGAGAATACTGCCCGAGGGGCGAAGTCCAGAAGCTTGAACAAGAGCTTTGGAGCCTGACCATGAAAGGCTCTGACATAGTAGCCTACACAACTAGGTTTAGTGACCTTATGGCTCTATGTCCAGGGATGGTCCCCACTAAGGCCAAGAAGATTGAGATGTACATTTGGGGACTGGTACCTCCATTTCAGGGGAATGTATTGTCTTCTAACCCCGCTACATTCGACAGTGCCAAACGATTGGCACAGCGACTCATTGACCATGGAGTCCGCACACCAGCAACAATCCCTGCTGTCTCAGAACCGGCTAAAACAAACGACAACAAGAGGAAGTTTTGGGACAGAAAGAAGAACAAATCGGCGCAGAACTCCGCCAAGAAATAGTAAATGGTGGTTGTTCATGCCGCAACAACCCCTGCTGCCCTTGCACCGGCAAAGCAGTACCCTGGGAGCTTACCGAAGTGCAACAAGTGCAACTTCCACCACAACGGCCCCTGCCGGGAGATGCAGTGCGCTAACTGCAACATGAAAGGGCACACAGCCTGTTTCTGTAAGGCTCCGGCAAGGCCAATCACCCAGGCCCCTGGTGCTGGAGTAGGCCATGCCTGCTACGGGTGTGGTGAGGTTGGACACTACAAGAGGAACTGCCCGAAAGCAGGGAACCTTGGTGGAGTAGGGAGAATCCTGGCGATAGGCCATGATGAGGCTGTGGCAAACACTACGGTGGTCACGGGTACGTTTCTCCTCAATAAATCTTATGCATGCATATTGTTTGATAGTGGAGCGGTGTCACACCCCCGAACCAGACGGCGGAAACGTCCGAGGGCTCGTGTGACTTACATTGAAATATCATCACAATGAATATACATGAAACATAACATACGCATCACCATGCATTAATACATTACAACCGCCATTGTTCACATCAAGTACATTGTTTACATTACATAATCTAAAACATAAATTGTTTATCGATTGACATTACACTAAAGACATTTCAGAAACACGCTTGATAATTCTTCAATCTAACGGTTACCTGAGAACACAAGTTATTTTGAAAATGGTCAACATATATAATGTTGGTGAGTTCATAAGTAGGTTTGATGTAAAAATGTTTTGTATTGTTTGTAAAACCCAGAAAATCCGATATTTTCTGTAACAAAAACTGTTTACGAAAATGGTGTGATGATCCATACGTATACGTGTATATGATTTCAAAACATGTAAAAGTCAAATGCCTTTCATAATTGTTCCTTGTATCATAGTTGTTGTAAGTAGGAGTGAAAAATGTCGTTCCCCAGAAAACCCGATGTTTTACGATTTAAATAGTATGATAGTTTTGTATTATTGTATAATCACTTTGCATCGTCTCAGCACATGAATATGATTTCCCATGATTACTTAGATGGTAATGGTGTTGGACAAGGTGTCTAAGTCCATAACTATTTTTGGTATGTACTTGACCCGACCCGACATGGTCCATTTGGGTTGCATGGCACCATGCAATTGGATAAACTAAAATGAGAGAAATAACACTTATGGTTTATTAATATATTATAAGTTCTAATATATTAATAATATTATTTAATTAGTTTGATCAAGAATTAATTTAGAATTAATTAAGTGATCAAAAGATAACTAATTAAATATATGGGTAGATTATGTAAATCTTCCATATCTTATATAGTGGGCTAAGAGGCTCCATGGATTATCAAGTTGGGTTCCACCCATAGGATGCTCCATGGGAGTTACAAACCCATGGGTCATGGAAATGAAGAGTCATGACACATTAGGGTTTACATGGTGTAACCCTAGATGTGTCAACACTATATAAGAAACCTATTCTCCACCAAAATAGGCTACACATAAGAAACAAGAGGGCTAGGCCGATTTTAGAAGTGTGTATTCTCTCTAAAGTCATTCCAAAAGCATTTGGTGTTGTGTGAAGAATTTGAGGCATCACACTTGGGGTGCTAGGCTCACAAGGTTTCAAGGATCATAAGCAACAACAAGGTAAGTTATTCTATCTTTCATGCAAGTTAAAATTTGTTCCCCATGTATGCTAGATAGGAATATAACCTTGGAATTCAACTTTGCATGATAATTAGACAAACATAGATCCAAGGTTATTAGGGTTGCATGTACACTTAGGAAGTGTTAGAATGCTCAAAACCCATCAGTGGTATCAGAGCCTAGGTTTGTTTGTTGTTTTTTTTTTGTGCAAACATCTTGAAAAAAAAAATCGTTTTTCTGTTTTCTGCTCATATGAAAGTTTGCACATTTGTTGCTGGAAATGGACTAGAAACATTACCCTAAACTGTTTTGATGTTTTAAAGCTTGTTTTAGATGGTGTAATGTTTATGCTAATCCATTTACAATGGCAATTATTAAAATTACAAGTTTTTTTTTAAGTGTAATTTTTGATTCTTGAAAGTGTTCATATTCATGTTCTTGAACTTATGAAGATTAGATGATCATAGGAATTGTTTGTAACCTTCATGGTAGTTTAATTCATGATCATAATGTGTTTTAATGGAGTCCATAACTTGTCCTCAAGTTATGGAAAACCAAAAGTCTCACTTTTATTAAAGCCATTAAAAGAACACAAGAGTTATAAAAATGAAGAGTCTTCATTTTTATTACTCAATTAATTCATAAGTTATAAGAAATGAAAAGTTTTGGAAGTTTACAAAACTTGCCCTCAAGTTTTGGAACATGTAAAGTCTTGATTAAAACTTTAGTTCCAACCCTTAGAATTTTAAAAGTTAAAATTCAACCCTTATACTTTATAATATTATAAGTTACTAATATATATATGTATAACGTCAAGTCGTCTTACCGCTAGTACGCCTCATTCACGAAGCCGGTCTATAAGGGGGGTATAAGGTTGTTGCCTATAAAATGGCAACTTAATGGGTGTCCACTCTCACCCACCGTTTTCTTGATCGGTGGAGGGTCGTTAGCCGAACGGGTAGGACAAGGACTTATAAATTCTCATTAAAAGTATGATGAATATTATAAAGTAACTAAATTCTTTTATTAAATTCCCAATCTTAGTTACTTTAGGAAAATGTGAATAAGGTGCTAATCCATGAAATTACACTTTACACTTTGTTTAAGTCGTTGGTGGAGCGTGTGTGGTTAACCGACACACTAACTTGGACTTAACAAGGTAGGTAAAGGGTGACTTAAGGTTTACCATAGCATCGGTGGAGCGTGTGTGGTTTACCGGCACATCGATTGAGTGATAAACCTTGAGGGTACCAAGTGATTTGCATGGTTACTTCACACCTCGTTTTGTGATCCTCAGTATCCCAGTCACAAAACTTGGAGGGCACACTCGAGATTGAAACATGCCTTTGAAAAGTTCATTGAATCTCAAAAGAATCTAGGAATTTCTAAGAACCAATTAAAAACCTAATATTTAGATTTCGTTTTTCATGGTGGAAATTGGTGAATCGTCATTCACCTACCTTTCAAATATGTTATAGCTTGGATTACGACATACCTCTTCTAAGTTATAATATATTGTGATTGGATCCTAGCCTTAATATTACATTTGGGTGTTTTATTAAGGACTCTCTTAATATCTAAACTAATATTGTTCTCTTCTTTCAGATGTCTTCAAACAATGCTGCTTCTGGCTCTAATCCTAATGACTCCTTTACCCTTATGAACTTGTGTGGGAAAGTCACTTTTGATGGATCCAACTTCAATGAATGGATCAGAAACATCAGGATGATTACCCGCTACGAGGACAAAGAATATGTCCTTGACAAGGAGCTTAAGGAGATTGATGAGACCACTGCAACTCCCCAGGAGATCGCTGACTTCCGGGCACATGAAAGGGATGCTACAAAAGTGGCATGCATCATGTTGGCCACCATGACAGCGGAACTCCAAAAGTCCTATGAGGACTTCTACCCTTTTGAAATGCACCAAGATCTGATGGAAAGATACCATCAAAGTGCACGACAAGAGAGGTATGAAATCATATGCTCTATCATAACAACCATGATGAAGGACGGGGAATCCGTCACGAGCCACATGCAGAAAATGCAAAGGTATGTGGATCGGTTGCTGAAGCTTAATGTGAACTTCCCTGAGGAGCTTGCAATAGATATCATTTTGCACTCCTTACCATCGTGCTATGATCAATTCCGCATGACATATCACATGAATAAGGAAGAGGTCACACTCAGCAAACTTCAGGGACTCCTCAAGACCGCAGAAACAGGTCTTAAGGGTAAGTCGGTTGTTAACACTCCTACTCCAAACTCCGCCCCGGTTTTGGCAATCGGGAAAGGTAGAGGGAAGAAGAGGAAGAGCTCTTCGAAGGGTACCAAGGCTAGGACCCTTGATGGCTCTTCTTCAAGTGGAACCAAGAAAGGTTTTGTCACTCCTTCTTCTGACCCTAAAGAGGCTGAATGCTTCTATTGCCATAAAAAGTCACATTGGAAGCGGAACTGCCCAAAGTACCAGCAAGATGTGAAGGATGGGAAAGTTAAACCCAACCATGCAGGTATTTACACTATCTTATCTAATAACTCACCCCATTCTAACTCTTGGGTCCTTGATACCGGTTGTGGTATTCATATCTGTTCTGATTTGCAGGGACTAAGAAGAAGTGAGAATGTGGAGCATGGAAGAATAAACTTAATCATGGGGAATAGGAAAGCTTTACCTGTCACCAAGATTGGAGTTTATACTTTATCGCTAAGTAGTGGGTTTAGTTTAGATTTGAATAAATGTTGTTATTCGCCAGAAATGGCAAGAAATATTATTTCCTTTCATGCATTGTATAAACAAGGTTTCACATTTTCATTTGATAATGAAGTTGGTTCGATTAATGCTTTCTTTAATAATGTTCTTTATTTTAAAGCATTACCTTGTGATGGTGTGTATGAAACTGTATCTGTGGTTGATAACTTAGGAAATAATGTATTGTGTATTGATTCTGTTAATGATAATAACTTGGATAAAGCATCATTATGGCATTGTCGTCTTGGACATATAAGCAAGAAACGCATAGGCCAACTCCAAAAGGATGGAGTATTGGAGTCATTTGACCTAAAGTCATATGATAGTTGCGAATCATGCTTACTTGGAAAAATGACAAAGTCACCCTTCACAGGTTCTTGTGAGAGGGGTGAAGGTTTGTTGGATCTTATACACACGGATGTGTGTGGACCCTTCAAACATGCCACAAGGGATGCTAATCGTTATTATTTGACTTTTACTGATGATTACAGTAGATATGGATATGTCTACTTAATCAAGCATAAGTCAGAGACTTTTGAGAGGTTTAAAGAGTTTAAACAGGAAGTCGAGAATCAATTGGGCAGGAACATTAAGATGCTTCGATCCGATCGAGGTGGTGAGTATCTTAGTTCAGAGTTCCTTGACTATCTTAGGGAATGTGGGATTGTCTCACAATTGACACCTCCTAGGACACCGCAGTTGAATGGTGTAGCTGAGAGGCGTAATCGAACCTTGTTGGATATGGTTCGTTCCATGATGAGTCGAGCTTCACTACCAATCTCATTTTGGGGGTATGCCTTAGAGACTGCCGCCCATATCCTTAATCTAGTTCCCACAAAGAAAGTTGCCAAAAATCCTCATGAGATGTGGACTGGTAAAGTACCCAAACTAGACCACATTAAGATTTGGGGTTGCGAGGCTTTCGTGAGATGCGAGACTCATGATAAGCTCGAACCTCGAAGTGAGAGGTGTATTTTCATCGGCTACCCACATAAATCCTTTGGTTACCTCTTCTACAGACCTAGTGAGAATGTGGTCTTTGTAGCTAGGAGGCTTTCTTTCGAGAGAGAGAGTTCATAAGCCAAGGAGACAGTGGGAGGCAAGTTGACCTTGAAGAAATTCAAGAGTCAAGTGGTGAAGGAACTTCAAACCCTAGCACTCAACTTGAGGGGGAAACTCCTGTTGAGCCAATTGACAAGTCTGTACCTCTGAGGCGTTCCACAAGGGTTAGGAATGCACCTGAGCATTACTATGGATTCCATATTACTGCGGAAGGTGATACACTTATCAGTGATGAGACACTGATAGGTCTGGATGAACCTAACAGTTATGCGGAAGCCATGGCAGGCCCTGAGTCAGCCAAGTGGAAAGAGGCAATGGACAGCGAGATACAGTCCATGTATGACAATCAAGTTTGGAACTTGGTTGAGAATGTACCAGGTCGTAAGACTGTAGGGTGAAAATGGATCTTCAAGAAGAAGACCGACATGGATGGTAATGTACACACTTATAAGGCACGACTGGTTGCAAAGGGTTTCTCACAAACTCCGGGAGTTGATTATGATGAGACCTTTTCTCCAGTGGCCAAGATTAAGTCTATTAGGGTTCTGTTAGCCATAGCTGCATTTCATGACTATGAAATATGGCAAATGGATGTCAAAACCGCTTTCCTTAATGGAAAGTTGGCTGAGGATGTTTACATGAGTCAGCCAGAGGGTTTTGTCAATACAGAGTACCCTAATAGAGTGTGTAAGCTTGAGAAATCCATTTATGGGTTAAAGCAAGCACCTCGCAAATGGAATCTTTGCTTTGATGAGAAAGTCAAAGAATTTGGCTTTTCTAGGAGTGAAGATGAATCTTGTGTATATGTCAAGGCTGGTGGGAGTATAGTTAGCTTTTTGGTATTGTATGTGGATGACATACTACTCATAGGAAATGACATCCCAACTCTGTAGGAAGTTAAGTCCTGGCTTGGGAAGTGTTTCTCTATGAAGGACCTAGGAGAAGCTGCCTATATTCTAGGGATAAGGATCTTGAGAGACCGGAGTAAAAGACTAATTGGACTTAGTCAGAGTACCGACTTGGATAAGGTGCTGAAGAGATTCGACATGCAGGACTCCAAGAAAGGAGAGTTACCCATCCAGAGTAACGCCAGATTGAGTAAGACACAAAGCCCTAGTACTGAGGCTGAGATAGCAAAAATGAGTCGAATACCTTATGCTTCGGCTGTAGGATCGATCATGTATGCTATGACGTGTACTCGACCTGATGTAGCCTTTGCTTTGAGCATGGTTAGCAGGTATCAGGGGAACCCTGGCAAGGCACACTGGACTGCGGTAAAGAATATCCTCAAGTACCTACGGAGGACTAAGGACTGGGTCCTTACCCTCGGTGGGAGTGAAGACTTGAGAGTTGTAGGGTATAGTGATGCTAGCTGTCACACCCCGCTAAAGCGGAAACGCAAGGTATGACAACGATAACGGTTTCATTGCAAAAGATAATGATACATCACCATAGCAGTATTTAAAAGTTTACAACCTATAGCTTCAAAAGAAACAAAATACAAGTTTTTTTTTCCAAAATAACATTGTTCAAAGAAAACTCCACAATTAACTTCAACACGATGCAGCATGCTCTATGATGATGAATCTTTATATCCACTTACTAATTATTTCCTGAAAAAGCATGTAAAACGAGCGTCAACTATGAAAATAGTTGGTGAGTTCACAAGTTTATAAAATCGAGCTTGGAATAAGGCTTTTCGTAAATACAAGTACATTGCTTTGATGATAAACAAAGTTGATTGCTATTAATGAATACAAGATTATTGCTATAACGAGAAACGAGTTTGTATGTGTATGAGCAAACAATGAGTCTCAACCAAACCTATGACTGAAGCCCTATCGAGATCTATGCTTATCATTCCATAGATGAATATGGTATCATGCACTCCAGCGATTCGGGCGAGTGAGGAGTTGTCAATTCCTAATAGCGCTATCCATAATGACCATTGGCTCAAAGAGTTAATGGTTAGAGATAAGGGAAGGGCCTTAGTACGATAAGTTCTCATGTTCCGTGTTGCATAGACATACATAGAGAGACATAGCAATAAAATAGCAATCATGTTTGATACAAATCAATTTAAATACAACATTCAAATAATAGTTTTTCGGGACATGCTTTTCCACCCCAAAACATAAAAACTGAAAATAGGGGAGTGCGTGAATACTCACAACGTTTCGAGTAGGTACAAGGGGTACTTCGGAATGCACCAACGTCTTACTACCGGGATCCTACGACATCAAACACACACTAGTGAGTTTCCATGTCGAAATCTAATGCTAATATACTAAATTCTACATATAGTGAAATGCCAATTTATGTTTTAGTATTTGATTTTATATTAATTGGTTACACTTTTTCTGAAATAATGAAATTCTACAAATCGTGCGATTAATTACAACATTGGAATATAAATTTTCTAAATTTTTAAGTCCTTATTACAACATAAATTCACGAAAATAGTATTCAAAGGATAAAAATTCTCAAACTTTTTATTTAACTGTTATTACACAATAATACTAAGCTGGGAAAATTATAAAAATGGATTTCCAAGCTGTTTAATTATATTTTATGATTTTTGAGCATTTATTCCAATAAAAATGGAAATAAATAGAAAACAGTTTCCAAAATTACCCAAACTTTTTAATTAACTGTTATTGTACATAAATAGGCTGGGAAAAATATAAAAGATATTTTTCAGTGGGTATTTCTATTTTTCCTTGTTTTATTCCTTTAAATAATCATTAATTGAAGAAATAATATTAAACACTTAAAATAATTTACCAAAAATTTTTGTAACATCATTTACAGTATAAATAACCTGAGAAAAATGCCAAAAGTGGTTTTTATATTGTATAATCCGGTTTTGGGTATTTATGTGAATTTAAGTGTAATTATCTTTAGAAATTAAGAGAAAAATAGTTTACAGTGGAGAAAAATCCTCAAAATTTTTATGTAACCTCCTACTGTACAACATGATGTTCTGGTAAATTTTCATGAATTTTGGATAATCATAACTATTTTTCCTATTTTTAAACCATTATAATTACCAAAAATTGGGAAAAATAGCAAGGCATGATGAAAAATGTTGAAATTATTTTTCTGAGTCATCCATCACAGGTAAGGTATGCGAAAATTGTTAGATAAAATTTTCACACTCTCTAAAGTGGTTTTGTGATTTATTATATCCTAACAAAAACAAAATCGGAAATCATACCAAACAGCAACAAAAATTAATGAAATTTAGTGAGGGGTCATTATCCATCATAAGGGTCATTCATGAATTTGTTCCGGATTTATTGACCTCTGGAAGTATTTTATGTGATTTATGCCCTTGGTTTCTAGTAATAATTTAAATAAATCAAAGAAATAATAAAAGCTTTTGGTGTTTTACAGATTATCACATGCATGTGAGGGCTTTCAAAAGGAAAAATGTTCAAAATTTAATCAGAAGGGAAATAGGGGTATTGAACCCAAACAAGATAAGAAATGTTGCATGCAATGGTGCATGAGATGTAAATGTGGCTGAAGTTCATGAATTTATGAAGCATATTCTGTGGGGTTTTAAGCCACGAAATTTCAACCATCATTCACTGGATATGTTAAGTTTCTAAAGTATTTTTCCCCAGATTTATGGTTGGGTTTAAGGCCATTGATCATGCAAGGCAAAAATGGTGATCATAGAAAAAGAGCTGTTTGCGCAACCATTTTTAAAAATTGCCAAAAATCGGATATTTAATATTTTACAGTGAGACCAGTTGGGTTTGAAAGTTAACTCACGGAACTATCCAATACAAAAAGAATATCATGATTTGGTTAAGTAATGACCGAGATATGGTCGTTCAAAGCTGAATAAAGTAATCTGGCAGATTGCATGTTTGCTTTGAGTGCATCCTTAGGACATTTTGACAAGAACATCATGCATGCCTTTGATAAGGTCCGATTTCTAGCACATGCATGGAGTGAATGAGCATCCAAGATGTACTAGAAATGGTTTAAATGCTTTTGATCATGCAAGAACACAAAAGAAATGGAGAAGAAGATGTAATACTTGTTTTTGAAGTCACATGAACATATGTGCATCATTTTCACTCCTTGCATGGGTTTGATCCCGGATTTTCACCATTTCAAACACATGCATTGTGTTATGGTGAGAATCTACAAACCACAAGGGAAAAATAAAGATTTCTAGCCATGGAAAGGCATAGAATCCGAAAAGAAGAGAAAACTAAGAAGAAGAGGAAGTAGAATCATGAAACTATGGGAGAAGATGTTGTTGTTTACCTTGGTTTTGATCTTGAGGGAAGTAAGAACACTTCAAGGTCTTCAAAATCTCGAAATTTGGCAGAGGAATGAGAGAAATTTCGTGGGTTAGAGAGAGAGAGGAAGAGAGTTTATGTGTTAGGAGGGTGGAGTGTGAGAGAGTGAAGAGAGAAGAGGTAGAGTGAGGGTTTAAGTCTAATGATTGAGTTTTGGGAAGAGAGAGTGCATGGGGAGGGGAGAATGGCTGGCTCTATCATGCATTAGGCCTCCTCTCTCCTAATTTCAAATTTTATAAAATTCCCTCCATTATTTTTATAAAAACCCCAATTTTTATAAAAGCATTTATTAAGCAATTCTTGATTTATTTTAAAATCTTGTTTTTAACTAATAAATTATGATTATTGCATGATAATTTAATTTCTATTTCATTGATTAAAATCCATAATTTGATTAATAAAAATTTGATATTAGAAAGTTTATAGCCAAATTTTATAAGGTTTTTAAGCTTTATGATTTATAAATTTGGATTTTTAGCTCTTTTAGGGTTTTTGGAATATTGTTTGATATTCATCATCATAATGAAGTATAATTAGAATATTTTAATTTATTTTTAGGGTTTTATACCCTTTTTCAATTATAACAAAGCTTGAAAGTTTCATTCAAATTATAGCATTGACATTTCCTATTGTAGTTAAGCAACTTACTAGAATCGTAAGTGTCAAGTATATTAGTCCTAGGTCTTAGATGGATCCTAGTTTATGCAAGATTTTGACCTAATTTATACTACTAGGCCATGGCATGATGTGCATGAATGGTTATTATAAAGATGCATGAGTCCGAGAATGACCTGAATTGACAGTTGTCACAGTATCCCCCACTAAAAAAGAATTTCGTCCCGAAATTCATTCTATGTCATTGCTTGCATCGCATGGGAAAAGTTGTGGATACTTTTCCTTCATGAAGTCCTCACGCTCCCAGGTGTACTCCGGCCCGCGTTTTGAGTTCCATCGAACTTTCACAATTGGAATCTTACTCCGCTTAAGTTGTTTTACCTCCCTGCCAAGGATTTCTATCGGTTCCTCAACGAAGTTTAGCTTATGATTGATCTTAATTTCCTCCAGGGGTACTATCAATGTTTCGTCGGCTAGACATTTCTTAAGATTGGAGACGTGGAATGTGTCGTGAATGGCGCTTAACTCTTGGGGCAACTGGAGTTTATAAGCTACCGGACCAATCCTTTCAATGACTTCAAAGGGTCCAACATATCTCGGGCTTAGTTTTCCTTTCTTACCAAAACGCACAAGCCCTTTCCAAGGCGACACTTTTAAAAGTACCTTGTCTCCTACTTGGAATTCTAATGGTTTACGACGATTATCCGCATAACTTTTCTGACGATCTCTAGCAGCTTTAAGCCTATCCTTGATGATAGCAATCTTGTCAGATGTTTCCTGGATAAGTTCGAGTCTAGCCAACTGTCTGTCTCCGATTTCTGTCCAGCATAAGGGCGAACGACACTTACGTCCATACAATGCTTCATATGGAGCACATTGGATACTCGTGTGGTAACTGTTATTGTAGGAAAACTCAATTAGAGGCAAATGAGTATCCCAATTTCCTTTGAACTCAATGACACACGCTCGTAGCATGTCTTCCAATGTTTGTATTGTTCTCTCTGTTTGCCCATCTGTCTGAGGGTGGTAAGCTGTGCTCAAATCTATCTTGGTTCCTAGTGCCTTCTGTAACATCCACCAAAATCGAGATGTAAAGCGACTATCTCTATCAGAAATGATAGACAGGGGTACACCATGCAGAGAAACAATTTTGTCGATGTAGATTTGGGCCAATTTTTTTCCATCTTGAAATCTTCCCGAATGGGGAGAAAGTGAGCAGATTTCGTCAGTCGATCCACTATGACCCAAATTGAGTCGTGACCTTTAGAAGTTCTAGGAAGTTTGGTAACGAAATCCATAGATATTTGCTCCCATTTCCATTGGGGAATTTCAGGTACTTGTGAACCTTCACGCTTGATACTATGTTTAAACTTCTTCCTGGCTTCTCACCGTGTATGATAAGGGTTTCTCCATTAGGGAGAGGCACTCTAATGACTTTCTCGAAACAACCAATATCTGTTTTATTTTTGGATAACCAATCCATCCCTACTATCACATCAAAACTACCTAGCTCTATAAGAATTAGGTCAATGCTAAAGAGTTTATTAGCTAAATTCAGAGTACAACCAGGAATTATATCATTAGCCCTAATTTCATACCCATCAGCAAGTTCAATAGCATAAGCATTCCTCATCTTTCTCGATTTCAAGGCAATTAACGGTTTAAATGCTAAAGAAACAAAACTCCTATCTGCTCCCGCATCGAATATTACTGATGCAAAATGGTTGTTCAGGAGAAACGTACCTGTTATCACTTCAGGGTTCTGACGAGCTTCTTCTGCACCAATCACAAAGGCTACACCTCTTGGCCGTCCAACTTGATTTCCTTGAAAGTTTTGCCTGGCTTGGCCTTGTCCATTGTTACCAGGTCCATTGTTCAGTTTGGGACATGCTCTACGGAGATGATCAGTACTCCCGCACTCGTAACATGTCCTTTTTCCCTCCTTATTCACCTTACAATACTTCGAGTAATGGCCTGTTTGCTTACAGTTTTGGCACACTGGGCAAGCTCCCTTGTGATGGAAGTTACACTTATTGCACTTCGGAAGCGGCCCTGAGTACTGCTTTCGTTCCTACACTTCCCGTTCTTGAGTTTTCACTGATTCTTGCTCCTGGGCTCTTACCATAAAGTTTCTTGAGACTTTCTGCTTCCTCCCTGACTTGCCTCCATACTTCTTCTCTCCCTGATCTGCTGGCTTCCTCTTGCTACTAGAGCTTTCCTTTGTCGATGCTCCCATCCTTATCACATCATTGGTTAGTCGATTTGCTAGGCTTACTGCACTTTGAATAGTAGTTGGGTTTGCTGAGGTAACCATTCCCCGAATTTCTGGTGCCAGACCCCAGATGTAACGATCTATCCGTTTCTCCTCAGGAGTAACCATGTGAGGTACCAGTTTTGCTAGTTCATGAAATCGGACTGTGTACTTCTCTATTTGTGTTCCAACCATAGAATGGTTCCAGAATTCAGATTCAAGTTTCTGAAGTTCATCCTTGGGACAATACTCCTCTATCAGTAGCTTCTTTAGGTCTTCCCAAGTTAGCTGATATGCCGCTGTACGGCCTCGGGTTTGCACTAGAGTATTCCACCAGGTTAATGCCCTATCTTGGAATAGGCAAGATGCATACTCAACTTTGTTGCGCTCGAGGCATTTGCTAATGTGAAGGACCGACTCCATGCTGTCAATCCATTTCAGCAACCCGACCGCACCTTCCTTTCCATGGAACTCCTTAGGTTTACAGGCCATAAAGGACTTGTAGTTACATTCTCTTTCATTGTTTCCCCGGTTTCCTCCACTACTTCCTTGGTTAGCATTAAGTCCTGCAGTTACTTGAGTAACAATGTTTGGAATTGCTTCCATGAGTTGTTGTGCTACAATTTGAGCAACATCGGGTGTTTCGTTCTGTGGGCGCCCGCGATTAGGCCTTCCTGACATGGTTCTATTACACAGGAGAAGAAATACGTATAAATACATAAAATAATGTATAATATTTAGTTCACTACTATTTTGAAAACCGTAAGTGTTGTCAAATCATTGGTTTGCATTAATACTAGGCATATATATTTTAGAAAGAAAAGAAAAGAAAAATCTCTTTATTCGACCATTTACCAAATAAATTCTAGGGTTTGACCTCATAGTAAAAGTTTTCAAACATAAAATAAAATTCTTCATTACCATTTGACATTGTCTTTAAAAACCAAACCAATACATCAAATCCAAAATAAAGTTTCAAATGTTTTTCCCAAAAGACACCCAACATGGGTTTTCATTTCATGACAAAATAAATTAAAATACTGAAATCAGAACCAAACACTAATCGCTATCCCAACAAGAAACATCAACACCACAATCAGTAATAGCCCAACAAGCACATAATATGCGGTCATCGCACGACATGCCACTCGTCTAGCAGTACTAGTAGTGTCAGCAGTCTCCATCGAATGCTGAAACAGGATTTCCATTCCTGTCACGACTTCATCCAAAACTTCCCGATGTCCAGCTATCACAGCGAGACTGTGACGTAGGCCCGCTGCTATCGACTGCAATCTCCGGGACTCCTCCGGGGTCATACCTGGCTGTCTGACAGGTATCCCTATGACTTGCTGTGGTGAGGGTGCTCTCGGTCCTGCATCGCTGGGTCCTACCCCGCTAGGTCCTGCCGTGCCATGTCCTGCTGTGCTGGTGGGTATCCTTCCTGGAATGGGAACACTCTTCCTCGCCGTCCTCCGAATGCGAAGTCCATAAAGTGGTGGCTGTGGCAACACTGATGTAGGTGATGCCTCGCGTCGTTGACTCGGGGCGTTGTCATCGCTGATCTCCACCGAGTTCCCTGTATCTTCCGTATCCTCTGATGGGTCTTCTTCTACCGAGGCGGGGGGATTACGTCGAGGGATAATAGTGACGTAGCCGGACTCATCGGCTGAGGCGGCAGCGTGGGAAGATGACGATGTTGACATAGTGGACTGAGACATAATTTCAATGAGATATGGAATAAATAACAATGTATACCTATAATATGCAATGCTTACACACACCAAAATTAACCTTTTTGAATTTTTGAAATAAAGTTTTCTCAAATATATTTGTGGAACATATTTCCATTATAATTAGCTCAAGCTTTGTATAAATCTTTCCTTAATTAAACATAGGTGATCAGGCTATGTTTAATCGAGGTCCAATAATACAACTCCCGACCTAATTATACTCGTAATATGTTTGATGTAAAAAGAATTTCTTTGTAAGTTTTAGTTATAGGTTGTGTTTTCTTAAAGAAAAACCGATGTTCTCTATAACTTTAGCTCTGATACCACTTCTGTCACACCCCGCTAAAGCGGAAACGCAAGGTATGACAGCGATAACGGTTTCATTGCAAAAGATAATGATACATCACCATAGCAGTATTTAAAAGTTTACAACCCATAGCTTCAAAAGAAACAAAATACAAGTTTTTTTTCCAAAATAACATTGTTCAAAGAAAACTCCACAATTAACTTCAACACGATGCAGCATGCTCTATGATGATGAATCTTTATATCCACTTACTAATTATTTCCTGAAAAAGCATGTAAAACGAGCGTCAACTATGAAAATAGTTGGTGAGTTCACAAGTTTATAAAATCGAGCTTGGAATAAGGCTTTTCGTAAATACAAGTACATTGCTTTGATGATAAACAAAGTTGATTGCTATTAATGAATACAAGATTATTGCTATAACGAGAAACGAGTTTGTATGTGTATGAGCAAACAATGAGTCTCAACCAAACCTATGACTGAAGCCCTATCGAGATCTATGCTTATCGTTCCATAGATGAATATGGTATCATGCACTCCAGCGATTCGGGCGAGTGAGGAGTTGTCAATTCCTAATAGCGCTATCCATAATGACCATTGGCTCAAAGAGTTAATGGTTAGAGATAAGGGAAGGGCCTTAGTACGATAAGTTCTCATGTTCCGTGTTGCATAGACATACATAGAGAGACATAGCAATAAAATAGCAATCATGTTTGATACAAATCAATTTAAATACAACATTCAAATAATAGTTTTTCGGGACATGCTTTTCCACCCTAAAACATAAAAACTGAAAATAGGGGAGTGCGTGAATACTCACAACGTTTCGAGTAGGTACAAGGGGTACTTCGGAATGCACCAACGTCTTACTACCGGGATCCTACGACATCAAACACACACTAGTGAGTTTCCATGTCGAAATCTAATGCTAATATACTAAATTCTACATATAGTGAAATGCCAATTTATGTTTTAGTATTTGATTTTATATTAATAGGTTACACTTTTTCTGAAATAATGAAATTCTACAAATCGTGCGATTAATTACAACATTGGAATATAAATTTTCCAAATTTTTAAGTCCTTATTACAACATAAATTCACGAAAATAGTATTCAAAGGATAAAAATTCTCAAACTTTTTATTTAACTGTTATTACACAATACTAAGCTGGGAAAATTATAAAAATGGATTTCCAAGCTGTTTAATTATATTTTATGATTTTTGAGCATTTATTCCAATAAAAATTGAAATAAATAGAAAACAGTTTCCAAAATTATCCAAACTTTTTAATTAACTGTTATTGTACATAAATAGGCTGGGAAAAATATAAAAGATATTTTTCAGTGGGTATTTCTATTTTTCCTTGTTTTATTCCTTTAAATAATCATTAATTGAAGAAATAATATTAAACACTTAAAATAATTTACCAAAAATTTTTGTAACATCATTTACAGTATAAATAACCTGAGAAAAATGCCAAAAGTGGTTTTTATATTGTATAATCCGGTTTTGGGTATTTATGTGAATTTAAGTGTAATTATCTTTAGAAATTAAGAGAAAAATAGTTTACAATGGAGAAAAATCCTCAAAATTTTTATGTAACCTCCTACTGTACAACATGATGTTCTGGTAAATTTTCATGAATTTTGGATAATCATAACTATTTTTCCTATTTTTAAACCATTATAATTACCAAAAATTGGGAAAAATAGCAAGGCATGATGAAAAATGTTGAAATTATTTTTCTGAGTCATCCATCACAGGTAAGGTATGCGAAAATTGTTAGATAAAATTTTCACACTCTCTAAAGTGGTTTTGTGATTTATTATATCCTAACAAAAAGAAAATCGGTAATCATACCAAACAGCAACAAAAATTAATGAAATTTAGTGAGGGGTCATTATCCATCATAAGGGTCATCCATGAATTTGTTCCAGATTTATTGACCTCTGGAAGTATTTTATGTGATTTATGCCCTTGGTTTCTAGTAATAATTTAAATAAATCAAAGAAATAATAAAAGCTTTTGGTATTTTACAGATTATCACATGCATGTGAGGGCTTTCAAAAGGAAAAATGTTCAAAATTTAATCAGAAGGGAAATAGGGGTATTGAACCCAAACAAGATAAGAAATGTTGCATGCAATGGTGCATGAGATGTAAATGTGGCTGAAGTTCATGAATTTATGAAGCACATTCTGTGGGGTTTTAAGCCACGAAATTTCAACCATCATTCACTGGATATGTTAAGTTTCTAAAGTATTTTTCCCCAGATTTATGGTTGGGTTTAAGGCCATTGATCATGCAAGGCAAAAATGGTGATCATAGAAAAAGAGCTGTTTGCGCAACCATTTTGTAAAAATTGCCAAAAATCGGATATTTAATATTTTACAGTGAGACCAGTTGGGTTTGAAAGTTAACTCACGGAACTATCCAATACAAAAAGAATATCATGATTTGGTTAAGTAATGACCGAGATATGGTCGTTCAAAGCTGAATAAAGTAATCTGGCAGATTGCATGTTTGCTTTGAGTGCATCCTTAGGACATTTTGACAAGAACATCATGCATGCCTTTGATAAGGTCCGATTTCTAGCACATGCATGGAGTGAATGAGCATCCAAGATGTACTAGAAATGGTTTAAATGCTTTTGATCATGCAAGAACACAAAAGAAATGGAGAAGAAGATGTAATACTTGTTTTTGAAGTCACATGAACATATGTGCATCATTTTCACTCCTTGCATGGGTTTGATCCCGGATTTTCACCATTTCAAACACATGCATTGTGTTATGGTGAGAATCTACAAACCACAAGGGAAAAATAAAGATTTCTAGCCATGGAAAGGCATAGAATCCGAAAAGAAGAGAAAACTAAGAAGAAGAGGAAGTAGAATCATGAAACTATGGGAGAAGATGTTGTTGTTTACCTTGGTTTTGATCTTGAGGGAAGTAAGAACACTTCAAGGTCTTCAAAATCTCGAAATTTGGCAGAGGAATGAGAGAAATTTCGTGGGTTAGAGAGAGAGAGGAAGAGAGTTTATGTGTTAGGAGGGTGGAGTGTGAGAGAGTGAAGAGAGAAGAGGTAGAGTGAGGGTTTAAGTCTAATGATTGAGTTTTGGGAAGAGAGAGTGCATGGGGAGGGGAGAATGGCTGGCTCTATCATGCATTAGGCCTCCTCTCTCCTAATTTCAAATTTTATAAAATTCCCTCCATTATTTTTATAAAAACCCCAATTTTTATAAAAGCATTTATTAAGCAATTCTTGATTTATTTTAAAATCTTGTTTTTAACTAATAAATTATGATTATTGCATGATAATTTAATTTCTATTTCATTGATTAAAATCCATAATTTGATTAATAAAAATTTGATATTAGAAAGTTTATAGCCAAATTTTATAAGGTTTTTAAGCTTTATGATTTATAAATTTGGATTTTTAGCTCTTTTAGGGTTTTTGGAATATTGTTTGATATTCATCATCATAATGAAGTATAATTAGAATATTTTAATTTATTTTTAGGGTTTTATACCCTTTTTCAATTATAACAAAGCTTGAAAGTTTCATTCAAATTATAGCATTGACATTTCCTATTGTAGTTAAGCAACTTACTAGAATCGTAAGTGTCAAGTATATTAGTCCTAGGTCTTAGATGGATCCTAGTTTATGCAAGATTTTGACCTAATTTATACTACTAGGCCATGGCATGATGTGCATGAATGGTTATTATAAAGATGCATGAGTCCGAGAATGACCTGAATTGACAGTTGTCACAGTATCCCCCACTAAAAAAGAATTTCGTCCCGAAATTCATTCTATGTCATTGCTTGCATCGCATGGGAAAAGTTGTGGATACTTTTCCTTCATGAAGTCCTCACGCTCCTAGGTGTACTTCGGCCCGCATTTTGAGTTCCATCGAACTTTCACAATTGGAATCTTACTCCGCTTAAGTTGTTTTACCTCCCTGCCAAGGATTTCTATCGGTTCCTCAACGAAGTTTAGCTTATCATTGATCTTAATTTCCTCCAGGGGTACTATCAATGTTTCGTCGGCTAGACATTTCTTAAGATTGGAGACGTGGAATGTGTCGTGAATGGCGCTTAACTCTTGGGGCAACTGGAGTTTATAAGCTACCGGACCAATCCTTTCAATGACTTCAAAGGGTCCAACATATCTCGGGCTTAGTTTTCCTTTCTTACCAAAACGCACAAGCCCTTTCCAAGGCAACACTTTTAAAAGTACCTTGTCTCCTACTTGGAATTCTAATGGTTTACGACGATTATCCGCATAACTTTTCTGACGATCTCTAGCAGCTTTAAGCCTATCCTTGATGATAGCAATCTTGTCAGATGTTTCCTGGATAAGTTCGAGTCTAGCCAAATGTCTGTCTCCGATTTCTGTCCAGCATAAGGGCGAACGACACTTACGTCCATACAATGCTTCATATGGAGCACATTGGATACTCGTGTGGTAACTGTTATTGTAGGAAAACTCAATTAGAGGCAAATGAGTATCCCAATTTCCTTTGAACTCAATGACACACGCTCGTAGCATGTCTTCCAATGTTTGTATTGTTCTCTCTGTTTGCCCATCTGTCTGAGGGTGGTAAGCTGTGCTCAAATCTATCTTGGTTCCTAGTGCCTTCTGTAACATCCACCAAAATCGAGATGTAAAGCGACTATCTCTATCAGAAATGATAGACAGGGGTACACCATGCAGAGAAACAATTTTGTCGATGTAGATTTGGGCCAATTTTTTTCCATCTTGAAATCTTCCCGAATGGGGAGAAAGTGAGCAGATTTCGTCAGTCGATCCACTATGACCCAAATTGAGTCGTGACCTTTAGAAGTTCTAGGAAGTTTGGTAACGAAATCCATAGATATTTGCTCCCATTTCCATTGGGGAATTTCAGGTACTTGTGAACCTTCACGCTTGATACTATGTTTAAACTTCTTCCTGGCTTCTCACCGTGTATGATAAGGGTTTCTCCATTAGGGAGAGGCACTCTAATGACTTTCTCGAAACAACCAATATCTGTTTTATTTTTGGATAACCAATCCATCCCTACTATCACATCAAAACTACCTAGCTCTATAGGAATTAGGTCAATGCTAAAGAGTTTATCAGCTAAATTCAGAGTACAACCAGGAATTATATCATTAGCCCTAATTTCATACCCATCAGCAAGTTCAATAGCTAAAGAGTTGTAGGGTATATTGATGCTAGCTTTCAGACTGATAGGGATACTTTCCGCTCTCAGTCAGGCTGGGTCTTTACCTTAAATGGAGGAGCAATTTCTTGGAAGAGTTCCAAGCAAGAGACAGTGGCTGATTCAACTTGCGAATCAGAGTATATAGCAGCTAGCGAGGCAGCAAAGGAGGCGATATGGCTGAAGAACTTCATTGGAGACCTTGGAGTTGTACCAGCTATTAAAGAGCCAATGGAAATTTTCTGTGATAGTGAAAGTGCAGTTGCCTTAGCCAAGGAACCAAGGGATCACGGGAGATCCAGACACATCGACAGAAAATACCATTTCATCAGACATCGAATAGAAGAAGGACTCCTCGTGGCAAAGAGGGTAGCATCGGATGAGAATCCAGCAGATCCCCTCACGAAAGGACTGACTCGGGTTAAGCATCTCCAGCATGCTCGGAGCATAGGGCTGAAGGATGATATTAGATTTAGTAGTTAGATAACCTTGAAATTTGTAAAGTGTAATTGACATTAGATGATGAATTAAAGGTGTTTTATTTATGAGTAAAGTGTTGCTATCTCTTGTCGATCGTTTACTATATTTCTTTTGCATGTTTTGACTTCCAGAATAATTATGTTTGGTATATCATATTATTCGAACCTCCACAGTCGGTCATATGTCGGAAGTAGGTATGAATCAAGACTGTCATGATTGGTTGCAGAGGTCTAAGTTGTTGGACATGGCTACAACACTCATGAGTGCTCATAAGTTCTGAGCATTGGACTCAACCCACGCTCACTAGAATCACTTCATGGAATTTATCTCGAGTGATCGTGAGACGGTAATATCATATAAGTCTTCAAACCTAGAGATATGATTTGTTACTTATGAGTTGGTTATGCATTGATTGTACGTTAACGCATTGGTAACTCGATGTTATAAAACGTGCTTTTGTGTATAATTCAATGAGTGGTAGAACAAACATATGAGTCGAAGTTTATCTGTTCCTTCTTGGATTAGAAGCTGATATCTGGGCCCCTCGATGATTTTGTTTTGACCTATGTACCGGGCCCGGTCAGAACTAAGTTGATGTGTTCAATTAAGTTCTTTGTCAAACAAATCGGAAATCGGGAAACAAACTGCTGGATAATAAGTAAGACATTGTTCCATGTATTTGTCCGGCTGATATCTAGAACAGAGGATTATATGATCACTTATCTTAAATGGCGTATCATCGTCTTCTCAGTTCCGAGAGACCTTGAAAGAGCTACGATTGCCGATCGGTTCCTGAAGTATTGCAGTTATAGTTATTAGACTTATCCAAGTGGGAGACTGTTGGATAAGGTGTCTAAGTCCATAACTATTTTTGGTATGTACTTGACCCGACCCGGCATGGTCCATTTGGGTTGCATGGCACCATGCAATTGGATAAACTAAAATGAGAGAAATAACACTTATGGTTTATTAATATATTATAAGTTCTAATATATTAATAATATTATTTAATTAGTTTGATCAAGAATTAATTTAGAATTAATTAAGTGATCAAAAGATAACTAATTAAATATATGGGTAGATTATGTAAATCTTCCATATCTTATATAGTGGGCTAAGAGGCTCCATGGGTTATCAAGTTGGGTTCCACCCATAGGATGCTCCATGGATGCTCCATGGGAGTTACAAACCCATGGGTCATGGAAATGAAGAGTCATGACACATTAGGGTTTACATGGTCTAACCCTAGATGTGTCAACACTATATAAGAAACCCATTCTCCACCAAAATAGGCTACACATAAGAAACAAGAGGGCTAGACCGATTTTAGAAGTGTGTATTCTCTCTAAAGTCATTCCAAAAGCATTTGGTGTTGTGTGAAGCATTTGAGGCATCACACTTGGGGTGCTAGGCTCACAAGGTTTCAAGGATCATAAGCAACAACAAGGTAAGTTATTCTATCTTTCATGCAAGTTAAAATTTGTTCCCCATGTATGCTAGATAGGAATATAACCTTGGAATTCAACTTTGCATGATAATTAGACAAACATAGATCCAAGGTTATTAGGGTTGCATGTACACTTAGGAAGTGTTAGAATGCTCAAAACCCATCAAATGGATCTCTATGTGAGTCGTTATAACCATGCATAATAATGACTAATTCGCCTGTCTTGGCATTTTATCGAATGCCGGTTTTGAATTAAGATTTTGTCACCCTAGACTGGCCGAGTCTAACTGTAGCGAACAACTCAGGTGTGAGGGAGTCGCCCCCGTATAGATCTATACACAAACTCCCGCTCTCCCTCCAGGAGACTTTGATTATAACTACAGACTACGACTGACACTTATTGGTGCCACCCGTTATTTCTCACTAAATCCAAATGAAATTGAATAACATTGTTTTACAACTCGATTTATGTTTACGTGAATATAAGGTAAGCCTAACAGACAAAAAAAAGAGGACAACGGAGGCCCACTAACTTTGTATGTTATTACAGGCTGACAAGTATGCTACGGACACGTTATAGCCCATTAAGCATATGATGAATGTTTAGGACCATATTAGCAATGCAAATGGGTCACTAAGGCCCAATAGCATGTCGAAGCTAATAAAGGCCCGTCGGGCATGTAATTGGGTCACCAAGGCCCAATATACATGTTTTGTTTATATCGGGCCCAATAATCGATATTGGACCCAATCCTTGAATGGTTTATCTGTTTTGTCGTTAAATGTAGTATAGGATTTAGAATACACTTAGTGTTTACTTTTTGACGTTAAAATACTTAGTGTTGTTTATAACGATATTTTTAGTTTTTATAAAAATACAATTTTTAAACCTTCTTGTTGTAAAATTTTATATCTTTAATAATATTCTTTTAAAATTTATATATTTGGCTCAAAATGTTTATTTGATCATTTCAGTCCCTTTTTTTCATATAAAATTTACATTTTCAGCTCTTAATGGTACAGAATGATACTTTTAGTCATTTTTGATGAAAAATGACATTTTAGTCCATTAGATTATTTAACTTGGCATTTTCAGCCCAAATAAGATCTTAAATTATAATTTCAACCCCAAAATACCACTTTTGACGTTTTCAGCCCTTATTTGCTAAAAATTTACATTTTTGGCCCAAAATCTAAAAAATTTGCATTATTAGTCCAATTTAGCGAAAAAGGTCATTTTCAGCCCTTGAACTTAGTTCATTCACGTATTTGACTTTGTACTTTGATAACTTTACAATTTTAGTCCCAAACTTCCATATATTCGTAAATTTGGGCCCAAAACCGTTGGGGCCCAAATATAAGCCCAATAAGCAAAAATTTATGTTTTTGGTCCTTTGAGAAGTTTTATTTCCATAAAAATCATATTTTATATAGATATATACCATATTATCCTTGAAAAATCAAAAATGTCATCTTTTAACCAAATCTTTGTTATTTTTGCAAAAATGACACCTATGACAATCTTGGCCTTGTTTTTCACCTTTTAAACATAAAGTTTCTTAGATCTTTGAAATATGTTGTTTATTTGGTTATTGTTCATGTATCCTTCACACTTTAGCCATAGATTTCGAGATATGGCAAGTAATATCATATTTTTACAACACAAACCAAAGAAATCACATATCACAAGCATACACACATAGATCAACACATAATACTTGTATTCTCCCCCAAAAACAAGTAAAAACCGAAAACAAGGGGGTATGAACTCACCTTTTCTGGTTGTTCTCGGTTTTTGAAGAAGAATGGAAGAAGATGGTGTTGTTTTTGGTTCTAGCAAGCTCCTTGAGTGGATTTTGAACTTAGATGGGTTCTAGGGAGAATGATCACGAAATTAAGGTGGTAAGAAGAATGAATGAGTTCAAAAAGAAATTATGTTACTTAGATTTGTAAGATCTTACCACTAGAGTGTAACTTGAAGTGATTTTTGGTTGAAACCTCCTTGAAATGCTTCTAAGTCTCGAAATTTCTTGATGAAAGAGGAGAGGTGTTCTTGAATGTATACTTAGAAGGAGTTTGATAAAATGTGTGTGTGTGTGTGTTGATTCTCGGTCGAGGATAAGAAGAGAGGGGAGAAAAGCTTGAAATGATGGGTGCATGGAAACATGAGAGTTTATGGATGTATGTTGTGTATTTTCCATGTAGGACTAAGGTTATTAATGAGGTGGCACCTCACTAATCACTCTTGCATTATACATTTTTTTACTCATTGGGCCGAGAATGGGCCTAGATATATGAAGAGAATGATGTTGGGCTTAACCTCTTAGCTTTGATCGAATTTCTTAGGCCCATAATTACTTTTCGGCCTATTGGGCTTCTTTGGATGGTTCACGGCCCAATTAGCATGAGGGAATGGGTTTTATGGCCCTTTAAAGCTAATTAGGTTAGTTATGGCCCAATAAGGCGTATTGGAGTAGTTTATTCCATTTTAGGCCCAATATGGCCCAAATGTTAAATCTCATGAAGGTGGGTTAAATTGGAGCCCAATTAAGAGTTCTAAGCCCAAACTAGTCAAATTGGAGACTTATTGGTCCATTAGGCCCAATAAGAAAATCCTAGTCCATATTGGACCTAAACCGGGATTTTTAGGGTTTCCAATCTTTTGTTGACTATTTGAAGTGTTTGTATAGAGTGTTTGATGGAATTTTGGTGTCATTAAATGAACATCATGCATGTTTTCAAATTTTCGGTTACAAATGTTATCATCTGTATTGTTACAAAAGCATAGAATTCCTAGTTGTGACATCATCCCCCCGTTAGAGGGAATTTTGTCCCGAAATTCTCGTTGAAGGTAGGTTTGAGAATGCGAGAATAAGTGAGGGTACTTTTGCTTCATCTGGTCTTCGCGTTCCCATGTGAATTCCGGTCCACGCTTTGCGTTCCATCGAACCTTCACAATCGGAATGCGACTTTGCTTAGTACGATTCACTTCCCTGTCCATGATTTCAACTGGTTCCTTGATGAACAGGAGATTCTCGTTGATTTCGATTTCTTCCAATGGGATGACGAGAGTTTCATCGGATAAGCACTTTTTCAAATTGGAAACATGGAACATGGGGTGTACGCTGCTGAGCTCAACAGGTAGCTGCAGCCTATAGGTCACTGGACCGATTCGGGCAAGAATCTCGAATGGCCAAATGTATCGTGGGATTAGTTTTCCCCGTTTCCCGAAACGAATCACCCATTTCCAGGGAGAGACATTTAACAAAACCCGATCCCCGACTTGAAATTCTAAGGGCTTTCGCCGTTTATCAGCATAGCTCTTCTGTCGGTCTCGTGATGCTTGAAGTCGAGCTCTGATTCGAACTATCTTCTCTGTCGTTTCACGTATGATTTCTGGCCCTGTTAAAGAATTGTTTGGTGTCTGTCCTCTTGCTAGCTGAGTGTCACTTACCTCAGCCCAACACAACGGTGATCTACATTTACGACAATATAATGCTTCGAAGGGAGCAACTTTAATGTTCGTGTGATAACTATTATTGTACGAAAATTCAATCAAAGGTAAGTGGGTATCCCACAACCTTCCGAAGTCTATCACACATGCTCGAAGCATATCTTCAAGCGTTTGAATGGTTAAATCACTTTGACCATCCGTCTGTGGGTGGTAAGTAGTGCTCATGTCGAGTTGTGTTCCCATAGCCTTTTGTAGTGATTGCCAAAAGCGTGAAGTGAATCTACTATCTCGATCTGAGATGATAGATATTGGCACTCCATGGAGTCTCACAATTTCCTTGATGTAGATTCTCGTCAATCGTTCCATCTTGTATGATTCCTTTATTGGCAGGAAATGGGCGGATTTTGTCAACCTATCGACTATCGCCCATATGACATCCAATCCATCAGTTGACTTGGGTAGTTTGGTCACAAAGTCCATGGTAACCCTTTCGCATTTCCACTCAGGTATTACCGGCTGTTGTAATAGTCCCAAGGGCTTTTGATATTCAACCTTCACTTTAGCGCAAGTGAGGCACTTGCCAACGTAAGTGGCAATTTCTGCCTTCATGTTAGGCCACCAATAATATTGCTTGATATCCAGGTACATTTTATCTGAACCTGGATGGATGGAGTATCGTGTCTTAAGAGCCTCATTCATGACTACCTCTCTGAATCCCCCAAGTTTAGGGACCCAAATTCGGTTCATGAAATAATATGTTTCATTCTCCTTGACTTCGAAATTCTTTTCCATTCCACGTAACGCTTCGCTTGTTTTGTTTTCTGTCTTCATGGCATTAAACTGAGCTTCTTTGATTTGCGAGAATAGATGGGATTGAATGGTTATCGAAAGAGTTTTCACACGACGATTCGAGTATTCTTTTCGACTCAAGGCATCAGCTACCACGTTAGCCTTGCCTGGGTGGTACTTGATTTCACACTCATAATCGTTTAGCAGCTCAACCCATCTTCGCTGCCTCATGCTTAACTCTTTTTGATTCAATATGTGTTGGAGGCTTTTGTGGTCAGTGAAAATGGTGCACTTTGTACCGTAAAGGTAGTGCCTCCAAATCTTCAAAGCAAATACCACAGCTCCCAATTCGAGATCATGGGTGGTATAATTCACCTCATGTGTCTTTAGTTGCCGGGATGCATAAGCTATCACCTTCCCACACTGCATGAGTACACAACCTAAACCCTGATTCGAAGCATCGCAGTAAACTACGAAGTCCTCAGTTCCCTCTGGTAATGATAGTACTAGTGCACTACAGAGAGCTCGTTTCAGAGTTCGGAAAGGCAACCTCCTGCTTTTCTGTCCATTCGAATGGTATGCCCTTTTGTGTAAGCATGGTAAGAGGCTTGGCTGTTCTGGAGAAGTTCTGGATGAATCTTCTGTAATAGCCTGCGAGACCCAGAAATTGACGAATTTCTATGGGTGTCGTTGGGACTGCCCATCCTTCAATAGCTTTGATCTTAGAGGGGTCCACATGTATCCCTTCTTGACTGACAACATGACCTAAAAAGTTTACGCTACGGAGCCAGAACTCACACTTAGAGACTTTTGCGTACAACTTTTCGGCTCACAGGGTTTCCAAGATTTGTCGGAGATGTCGACTATGTTCCTCTTCGCTTTGAGAATAGATCAGGATATCGTCAATGAAAACGATTACGAAGTTGTCAAGGAATGGTCGGCAAACTCGATTCATCAGGTCCATAAATGCGGCAGGGGCATTCGTTAGACCGAAGGGCATTACAACAAATTCATAATGTCCATAGCGAGTTCGGAAAGCGGTCTTGGGGATATCCTCCTCCCTGACCTTGAGTTGATGATAGCCGGATCGCAGATCTATCTTAGAGAAGTAATTTGCTCCTTGAAGCTGGTCGAATAGATCGTCGATTCGTGGAAGTGGTTAGCTATTTTTCATAGTGAGCTTATTCATCTCTCTATAGTCGATGCACATCCTAAAGGATCCGTCCTTCTTTTTAACAAAAAGGACCGGAGCTCCCCAAGGCGAGAAGCTGGGTCAGATGAATCCTTTGTTCAAGAGTTCGCTGAGTTGGCTTGACAATTCTTGCATCTCCGCAGGAGCCAACCTATAGGGTGATTTGGCGATGGGTATAGCTCCTGGTACAAGGTCGATTCGGAAATCGACTTGTCTTTCTGGGGGTATCCCCGGAAGATCTTCAGGAAAGATGTCAGAGAAGTCACAAGCCACTGGGATGTTTCGAATATTAATCTCTTCCTTGGATTTATCCACAACGTGATCCATAAACGCAAAGTCTCTCTTTTGTAGACACTTTTGTGCCTTAATACATGAGATAAGACGAAGGTTCGTACTGGGTTTGTCTCTGTATATGATTAGGGTTTCGTGGTTGGGGAGATGAAGGCGAACGACCTTCTCGTGACACATAATTTCAGCATGATGGGGACTCAACCAATCCATTCCGATAATCACATCAAAACTCCTAATAGTTACAGGCATCAAGTTTATTTGAAATGCGTGGTGATTTAAGGTTAGGGTACATCCTACGTAGATTTCCCCAGCTGATTCTGTTTTCCCATTAGCCATTTCCACCGTAAAGGTTTCATTAAGCTTCTGGAGTTGTTGTTTTAGCAAATTTTTGAATTTATTACTAACAAAACTCCACTCTGCCCCGGTATCAAACAGGATGCATGCATATGTGTTGTTAAGGAGAAACGTACCAGTGACAACAGCGGGATCCTGAACCGCTTCCCCTTGGCCCATGGTCAGCACTCTCCCTGCTCCTCCATTCCCTTGGTTGTTGACATTGGGGCAGTTTCGACGGAAATGCTCAGTCCTTCCACATCCATAACAGGTGTGGCTAGCCCCAGCGTTGTTGCCGTTGTTGTTGTTAGTGTTGTTGTTGTTGTTGTTGTTGTTGCGGTTGATGTTGTTGTTGTTTCCCTGTTGCTGGTTCTGGGGAGGATAGGTCCTACAGTATCTTGCCGTATGACCCTTTCGGTTGCAACTGGTACAATGCATCTCCCTGTATTCACCATTATGATGGAGATTGCACTTGTTGCACTTTAGGAGATTTCCAGAATACTGCTTAAGGGCACTTGGGGTGGATGAGGCTGGAGCATGTGGTGTGGAGGGAACTTGGGTGATTGCAGCATGAACTGTCACTGTTTGTTGTTTCTTTGACGACTTTGAACCTTGTCGTCCTTTCCGCTTGTTATTCTTTCCCTTCTTGTTGTCGCTCTCCTTCTTGTTTTCTGTTTCCCCAGCTTTTTCGCTTTTCTTGTTGTTGTGGTGGTACAAATTCTTGGCCAACCTCTTTGAACTGTCAAAGGTTTCAGGATTTGCGGCTATCACGTTTCATTGAATTGGGGAGGTTAATCCCCAGATGAATCGTTCGATTTTCTTTCCTTCTAGAGTCAGCCACAGGCTCCGCAGGTCCGTCTTCGATCCCATCCCCTTGTTCCTCCTTGGGTTCCTCCTCAGACTCCTCTTCAGGTTCCTCCTCAGACTCCTCTTCAGGTTCCTCCTCAGGTTCCTCCTCAAGCCATCCGTTATTCCCCTGATTAGGGAAATACGGATCTCCAGGAAGATGGAAGCCAGCCATACTGTCTACAAGAGGGTATATAAATAAACCATTATTATTCCTAAGATATTTAGTTATTATTAAAATTGGTTTGATGTTCTCCTATTGGTTATCAAAAGGGTATGCCTTAGGTTTACTGACCATCGCGATCGCTCCAGGGCATGTGATAGTTGTATTCTGAAGGAAATGTAGTTGACCAGGCTACATTCATCCCTAATACAACTGTGAACAGTCCTGGCTTAACCGAGATGTGAGGATTTTCCCAATGTCTTATTTGAATTGCTATTATGTTTATTTTTCTAAGTCGCACAAGTAAGAGTGTTTATTATTATATTTTATTTGTTTTGTTCAGAGTTATTTAGTCCATCTTTGGGTTCATAGTTGCATATCAATGTGTGGTCAGATATGCCAGTTCACTATAAACAAAGCTCTGATACCAACCTGTCACACCCCCGAACCAGACGGCAGAAACGTCCGAGGGCTCGTGTGACTTACATTGAAATATCATCACAATGAATATACATGAAACATAACATAATCATCACCATGCATTAATACATTACAACAGTCATTGTTCACATCAAGTACATTGTTTACATTACATAATCCAAAACATAAATTGTTTATCGATTGACATTACACTAAAGACATTTCAGAAACACGCTTGATAATTCTTCAATCTAACGGTTACCTGAGAACACAAGTTATTTTGAAAACGGTCAACATATATAATGTTGGTGAGTTCATAAGTAGGTTTGATGTGAAAATGTTTTGTATTGTTTGTAAAACCCAGAAAATCTATTATTTTCTATAACAAAAAATGTTTACGAAAATGGTGTGATGATCCATAAGTATACGTGTATATGATTTCAAAACATGTAAAAGTGAAATGCCTTTCATAATTGTTCCTTGTATCATAGTTGTTGTAAGTAGGAGTGAAAAATGTCGTTCCCCGGAAAACCCAATGTTTTCCGATTTAAATAGTATGATAGTTTTGTATTATTGTATAATCACTTTGCATCGTCTCAGCACATGAATATGATTTCCCATGATTACTTAGATGGTAATGGATCTCTATGTCAGTCGTTATAACCATGCATAATAATGACTAATTCACCTGTCTTGGCATTTTATCGAATGCCGGTTTTGAATTAAGATTTTGTCACCCTATACTTGCCGAGTCTAACTGTAGCGAACAGCTCAGGTGTGGGGGAGTCACCCCCGTATAGATCTATACACAAACTCTCGCTCTCCCTCCAGGAGACTCTGATTATAACTACAGACTACGACCGACACTTATTGGTGCCACCCGTTATTTCTCACTAAATCCAAATGAAATTGAATAACATTGTTTTACAACTCGATTTATGTTTACGTGAATATAAGGTAAGCCTAACAGACAAAAAAAAGAGGACAATGGAGGCCCACTAACTTTGTATGTTATTACAGGCTGTCGAGTATGCTACGGACATGTTATAGCCCATTAAGCATATGATGAACGTTTAGGACCATATTAGCAATGCAAATGGGCCACTAAGGCCCCATAGCATGTCGAAGCTAATAAAGGCCCATCGGGCATGTAATTGGGTCACCAAGGCCCAATATACATGTTTTGTTTATATCGGGCCCAATAATCGATATTGGACCCAATCATTGAATTATTTATCTGTTTTGTCGTTAAATTGTAGTATAGGATTTAGAATACACTTAGTGTTTACTTTTTGACGTTAAAATACTCAGTGTTGTTTATAACGATATTTTTAGTTTTTATAAAAATACAATTTTTAAACCTTCTTGTTGTAAAATTTTATATCTTTAATAAAATTCTTTTAGAATTTATGTATTTGGCTCAAAATGTTTATTTGATCATTTCAGTCCCTTTTTTTCATTTAAAATTTACATTTTCAGCTCTTAATGGTACAAAATGATACTTTTAGTCATTTTTGATGAAAAATGACATTTTAGTCCATAAGATTATTTAACTTGGCATTTTCTGCCCAAATAAGATCCTAAATTATAATTTCAACCCAAAATACCACTTTTGACGTTTTCAGCACTTATTTGCTAAAAATTTACATTTTTGGCCCAAAATCTAAAAAATTTGCATTATTAGTCCAATTTAGCGAAAAAGGTCATTTTCAGCCCTTGAACTTAATTCATTCTCGTATTTGACTTTATACTTTGATAACTTTACAATTTTAGTCCCAAACTTACATATTTTCGCAAATGTGGGCCCAAAACCGCTGGGGCCCAAATATAAGCCCAATAAGCAAAAAGTTATGTTTTTGGTCCTTTGAGAAGTTTTATTTCCATAAAAATCATATTTTATATAGATATATACCATATTATCCTTGTAAAATCGAAAATGTCATCTTTTAACCAAATCTTTGTTATTTTTGGAAAAATGGACAATCTTGGCCTTGTTTTTCACCTTTTAAACATAAAGTTTCTTAGATCTTTGAAATATTATGTTTATTTTGTTATTGTTCATGTATCCTTCACACTTTAGCCCTAGATTTCGAGATATAGCAAGTAATATAATATTTTTACAACACAAACCAAAGAAATCACATATAACAAGCATACACACATAGATCAACACATAATACTTGTATTCTCCCCCAAAAACAAGTAAAAACCAAAAACAAGGGGGTATGAACTCACCTTTGCTTGTTGTTCTTGGTTTTTTAAAGAAGAATGGAAGAAGATGGTGTTGTTTTTGGTTCTAGCAAGCTCCTTGAGTGGATTTCGAACTTAGATGGGTTCTAGGGAGCATGATCACGAAATTAAGGTGGTAAGAAGAATGAATGAGTTCAAAAAGAAAGCATGTTACTTAGATTTGTAAGATCTTACCACTAGAGTGTAACTTGAAGTGATATTTGGTTGAAACCTCCTTGAAATGCTTCTAAGTCTTGAAATTTCTTGATGAAAGAGGAGAGGTGTTCTTGAATGTATACTTAGAAGGAGTTTGATAAAATGTGTGTGTGTGTGTGTTGATTCTCGGCCGAGGATAAGAAGAGATGGGAGAGAAGCTTGAAATGATGGGTGCATGGAAACATGAGAGTTTATGGATGTATGTTGTGTATTTTCCATGTAGGACTAAGGTTATTAATGAGGTGGCACCTCACTAATCACTCTTGCATTATACATTTTTTTACTCATTGGGCCGAGAATGGGCCTAGAGATATGATGAGAATGATGTTGGGCTTAACCTCTTAGCTTTGATCGAATTTCTTAGGCCCATAATTACTTTTCGGCCCATTGGGCTTCTTTGGATGGTTCACGGCCCAATTAGCATGAGAGAATGGGTTTTATGGCCCGTTAAAGCTAATTAAGTTAGTTATGGCCCAATAAGGCTTATTGGAGTAGTTTATTCCATTTTAGGCCCAATATGGCCCAAATGTTAAATCTCATGAAGGTGGGTTAAATTGGAGCCCAATTAAGAGTTCTAAGCCCAAACTAGTCAATTTGGAAACTTATTGGTCCATTAGGCCCAATAAGAAAATCCTGGTCCATATTGGACTTAAACCGAGATTTTTAGGGTTTCCAATCTTTTGTTGACTATTTGAAGTGTTTGTATAGAGTGTTTGATGGAATTTTGGTGTCATTGAATGAACATCATGCATGTTTTCAAAATTTCGGTTACAAATGTTATCATCAGTATTGTTACAAAAGCATAGAATTACTAGTTGTGACAAGCGGAGAGGAGTTTCGTGAACGAAAAATTTGCACACTTACTTAAACAACCACCAGGAGCACTAAAATAAACATTCATCGTAGTAATGGCTAACGGAAAGACTGAAAGCACTAACGAAATATACATAGGATGCGCCCTCTCTCTTGATAACTATTCATTTCAAATCGATCTCATGTATGTCTCAATTAAAAGTTTCGACGTCATTATCGGCATGGATTGGTTGAGTCTTCATCGTGCTGACATCATGTGTTTTGAGAAAGTCGTTCGTCTTAATCTACCGAATAGCAAAACCTTAGTTATCTATGGCGACAAACCAGGCACGAGCCTTCGAACCATCTCAAGTATACAAGCCCAGAAGTACTTAAAGGAATATCATGCATTCCTTGCTCACGTGGTTGACGTGAGTCATGAGGTGAAAGACATAAAGAACATCCTGAAAGTACACGACTTTCCCGACATTTTTCCCGAAGAACTTCCAGGATTACCACCACAACGTCAAGTCGAGTTCATAATCGACTTAATTCCAGGAGCTACCCCTGTAGCCAAATCGCCTTATCGACTAGCACCAGCTGAGATGCAGGAACTATCCAGTCAACTGAACGAACTGATAAGCAAGGGATTTATTAGACCAAGTTTCTCACCCTGGGGAGCACCGGTCTTGTTCGTAAAGAAGAAAGACAGATCGTTCCGTATGTGCATCGACTATCGCGAGCTAAACAAACTTACCATTAAGAACTGATACCCTCTACCCCGGATAGACGACTTTTTCGACCAACTTCAAGGAGCGAGCTACATTTCAAAGATTGACTTAAGATCCGGGTATCACCAGTTACGAGTGTTAGAGGAAGATGTTCCCAAAACAGCCTTCCGAACTCGTTATCGTCACTACGAGTTTGTAGTGATGCCCTTCGGATTAACCAATGCGCCTGCAATGTTCATGAACTTAATGAACCGGGTGTTCCGCCCTTACTTAGATAAGTTCGTAATCGTATTCATTGACGACATACTCATCTACTCACGCAATCAGGAGGAGCATAGTCAACACCTACGATGGATCTTAGAAACACTACGAGCAGAGAAGCTTTATGCGAAGTTCTCTAAATGCGAATTTTGGATTCGAAGAGTCGAATTCTTGGGTCACGTGGTTAGCGAAGAGGGAATTCACGTGGACCCTTCCAAAATAAAGATCATTGAGAACTGGTCAGCACCAAAGACGCCTACAGAAATTCGTCAATTTCTAGGCCTCGCTGGCTACTATCGCACGTTCATTCAGAACTTTTCTAAGATTGCGAAACCACTTACCACATTGACCCAGAAAGGTGTGACCTTTGACTGGGAAGAGAAACAAGAGAAGGCGTTCCAAATGCTGAAGCAAGCCTTATGCACCGCACCAATATTATCCCTCCCAGAAGGGATAGAAGATTTTGTGGTTTACTGCGATGCATCCAACCAAGGGCTTGGCTGTGTTCTTATGCAACGAGGAAAGGTCACCGCCTATGCCTCAAGACAGCTTAAGACACACGAAGTCAACTACACTACACATGATCTTGAGTTAGGAGTAATGGTATTTGCTCTGAAGATCTGACGACACTACTTGTATGGTACGAAAAGCACTATCTTTACAGACTACAAAAGCCTTCAGCACATATTAGACCAAAAGGAGCTCAACATGAGACAACGACGGTGGGTTGAGCTACTAAATGACTATGAATACGAAATTCGTTGTCATCCCGGTAAAGCCAATGTAGTAGCTGACGCCTTAAGTCGGAAAGAATACTCAGGTCGTAGAGTCAAGGCATTGACTATGACAATCCATTCACATATATCCACAAAGATTAAGGAGGCTCAACAGGAAGCCTTGAGACCTGTAAATGTGGCAGGTGAAGCCCTAAAAGGGATAGATAAGAACTTAGAAGTCAAGGGTGACGGAGTCTTATATCTCATAGATCGGATCTGGACACCGAAGTTCGGTGGCTTTAGAGACGTTGTCATGAATGAAGCTCACAATACTCGATACTCCGTTCATCCAGGTTTAGATAAGATGTATCTAGATCTCAAAAAGCTATATTGGTGGCCTAACATGAAAGCTGATATTGCTACCTTTGTAGGCAAGTGTCTAACTTGCGCCAAAGTTAAAGTAGAATATCAGAAGCCCTCAGGTTTACTACAACAACCGGAGATACCTGAGTGGAAGCGGTAACGGATTACAATGGATTTCATAACCAAGTTGCCCAAGACAACGGGTGGTCTCGATACCATATGGGTGATCGTAGACAGGTTAACTAAGTCCGCACACTTCCTGCCAATCAAAGAAACTGACAAGATGGAGAAACTAAAAAGAACATACATTAGGGAGATTGTACGACTCCATGGTGTTCTCATATCTATCATATCTGATAGAGACATTAGATTCACTAGGCTGGACATGAGTACAACCTACCACCCATAAACTGATGGACAGAGTGAGAGGAAGATACAAACGTTGGAAGACATGCTGAGAGCTTGTGTGATCGACTTTGGTAAAGCATGGGATATCCATTTGCCATTGGTCGAGTTTTCATACAACAACAGCTACCATTCTAGTATCAAAGTTGCTCCATTTGAAGCCCTCTATGGTCGGAAGTGCAGATCCCCTCTGTGCTGGGCTGAGGTGGGCGACACGCAACAAGCTAAAGGACAAGTTCCTGACAGCACTCTCACAGGTCCGAAAATCATCCGGGAAACAACAGAGAAGATTGTTTAGATTCGTGAACAATTGAAAGCCTCTAGAGACCGACAAAAAAGCTACGCTGACAAAAGACGAAAACCTTTGGAATTTCAAGTTGGTGACTTCGTTCTATTGAAGGTCTCACCCTGGAAGGGCTTGATACACTTCGTAAAGCGTGGTAAGCTAAATCCAAGGTACATTGGGCCTTTCGAGATTCTCGCTAGAATCGGCCCTGTAGCTTACAAACTCTGACTACATCAAGAACTTAGTAACGTACACCCTACCTTCCACGTATCGAACCTAAAGAAGTGCTATCTGATGAGACTCTTGTTATCCCACTCGATGAAATCGAGATCAAAGAGAGCCTCAAATTCGTAGAAGAACCCGTAGAAATCATGGATAGGGAAGTCAAACAAACAAAACAAAGCCGTATCCCGATAGTGAAGGTTCGCTGGAATGCAAAACGGGGACCCGAATTCACTTGGGAGCAGGAGGATTAAATGAAACATAAGTATCCTCATCTTTTTCCTTAGTCCATGTGTATTTCTTAGTCTTAATTTCCGGACGAAATTCCCTTTAACAGGGAGATGATGCGACAACCCGAAATTTCTATCTTGTAAAAGTCAAACTTGGTCAACTAAAGTCAAACATAACAATCAAAAGTCAAACTTATTTCTTTTATTATCTTAATATAGTTAGGGCAATGAATTTATAGGTGTATAAACCTAGCATTCTTAAGTGTTGTGTGTTTTGGAGGGAATTCATTTGGAACCGAGGACCACAAGCCTTCGAGCCGTGAACAGCCTTCGGGCCGTGAACCCTCAGTTTGCGGCCATGATCTTCCCCCTATATATATATATATATATATATATATATATATATATATATATATATATATATATATATATATATATATATATATATATATATATATATATATATATATATATATATATATATATATATATATATATATATATATATATATATAAGCATTGACTGATTTTTAGCTCACTTCTACCCTTCTGACCGTAAACAGACCAATTCTCTCTCAATGATCTTCAACCGAAAACACTCATTCCCTCTCAACTACCATCCTTTCCTTTTAATCTTCTTAAGATATTGCTAAGGGTCTTCAAGAGTTCTTCATTTCTTCAAGATCCTTGGGCCATGAACACTTGCATCATCATCATCTCACCAAGAACACCCACTGAGTTCCAGCCATAATCACTTGAATCTTCAAGGGCCATGAACCCATTGCGGCCGTGAACACCGAGGCTGACCGTGAACTCCAAGCAGATTCTTGATTTCGGTTCTAAGACTTCTTTTGTAAGTGTTCCTTACATCATAGGTTGTTTCCCTAATCCCTTAGAGGTTATAATTTCTAATTGAATGGCATTATGTTTCATAAATTGCCATTTAGGACTTGTTTCATCCCGGGAACTAGCTTGTGGAATCAATCAACCTATATCGAACCCTATATCGAATCACCCACATAAGGTGAGTTCATACCCCTACGTTAATAAAGGTAGAACACAATATAATTGTGTTAATCACTTACATGTGAGAACGTCAAACAAAAGGATTTCTTATACTCAAACGCTTGTTAGCATTTTAAAACTATTCTTAGATTTCTGTTTTTATCAAAATCATATTCGTGTATCTATTTATGTATAAGTATGCTTTAACGGACTTAGTACTATTGCTAAATACCTTGACTCCTGTTCCTTGTTTGGTTGCGGGCTTAGGGTAGGATCACTAGTCCGACGGTCGGCTAAATCATAGTTATACTTGCTAAATATATACATGAATATTAAACCCCCCATTTTTAAGGAACATACTTAACTCAGTTGCTTATGTTGAACAACTGAGTCTTTTCCAACAAACCAGTAACAGTTCAAACAAACATACTAGTAAACTATAATAGGTATAGTTTAAAGGATTATACACACTATTTCTAGATCAGAGAAACAAACATGAGTCAATACATACACACTATTTCTAGATCAGAGAAACATACATGAGTCAATATATACATACTATAACAAGAATAAGAAGGAACCTACATACCATAACGAGAACAAGATAACTAAAATGTGAGATACTATTTCACGATATAGCAATATACTTGTTATGTCGTGTTTTATACTAGTCAATCAAGCATGGTTATAACCTAATCACATTTAAGCTAAATTAACCATTTTGGTTACAAGGTAGTTAATGCATCAGTAGCTTATCTTAAAAATATGGAAAACTTGCATTTTATACTAATTCAAGTACATTCATATATTTTTACAAGAGAACAAACATATAAAATAGTCGGGTCTTGGGTAGAAGACTGCATTTCACTTTTAGAAGAAAATATAGGATTTTCTGGGAAGAATACAAACATTTTAATAAACAAACACAAACATTTTCATGAAACAGATACAAACCTTTGGCATTAAATACTTATGAACTCACCAACTTAAATGTTGATACTCTCTTTCAAAATAACTTGTATTCTCAGGTCACCAGTAGACAGGTACACTGGACCAGGTTTTAGAGAAGACGGAGCACGTTCAAGACCCATATTTTATTTTGATATATACATCTTTGGTGTCATACAACTATACTCAGAACACAAATGTATTAACTATTATATTAATTCAATGGATGTTGTTGCTTGTTTTACTATTATGCATTGTTATGATACTGTACATGACGTCCTCCGCCCCCGAATGTTTCCGCCATCTCGGTTTGGGGGTGTGATACAACCCTAGATGCTTTGGATCTATGTTTTCTCTAATTATACATGCATTTTCAATTTTCCAAAGCATACATCCTAACTAGCATACAATGGTGGATATACAATACAAAACTCATAGTTAGATGAATAACTCTTGATGTAGTTGTAGTTCTTGGCCTTAGAAAGCTTTAGCACCTCAAGTGTGATGCCTCTAATGTGTCACAAACACCAAATGCAAGAGGAGACTTGAGATAATAGGCTAGTTATCACAAAATCAATATCACTCTCTTAGAATGAATGGGGTAACCGATTTTGGCTCTAGGGGTGTGCTTTTATATTGTTGCAAATGCTAGGGTTTCATCCATGAAAACCCTAATACACCATGACCTTTCATATTACTTAGGCTCCATGGGTTTAACCTCCATGGACTATCCATATTGGTTTTGCTCATCCTAATTAACCATGGATCTTTGGCCTACACTATAAGAATCATTGATTTACTTAATCAGTCCCCATATATTTAAGTAGTCTCTTTTGATCACTAAATTAATTCCAAACTAATTCTTGATCAATACTAATTAAATAATATGATTTCTCAATTAATATAATACTTATAATATATTAATAAATCACAAACAACCTTATTCTCATAAGTCCATCCTATCAAATTGCACTGGTGAAGGCAACCCAAAAGGACCATGCTACAATCGGGTAAAGTACATCCCAGTTATAGCTATGGGCTTTGACACTAAATCCAACACTATAGCATCGTCGCTTACCCCTTAGCATCTCTATTGCCTGGCTCTTTGCAACGGTCTTACTATGCAACCCCTACGTATAGCCTCGTCGCTTACCCCTCACCTGGCTCTTGGCAATGATCTTGTTGTGCAACCCCTACCTATAGCATCGTCGCTTATCCCTCAACATATATGTTTCATGGCTCTTGGCAACGGTCTTGTTGTGCAACCCCGACATATATGTTTCAAAGGCATTCCCTCTTCATGCCATATTTTCCTCTTTTCTTTTCCTTCTTCTTCTTCTAGGGTTTTCTTTCTTGGTTTTATGGCTGCTTAATCTGGTGCTATTCCATCCGAGGCCGACTTCAAGCTTCTTGGTGATGCTTTGGCCTTTCCTCGACAGACGGAGTTGAGTTTCCGTCACCGGAGTCGATAATCTTATCTCCTCCACCAGGCAAGGTGGGTGTCTATTTGAAAACCCTTGACGCCGGTCTACGCCTTCCTCTAACTGACTTCCAGGAGGAGATTTTGCAGAAGAATGAGTGTAGAATCCAAATGCTCACTCTGAATGATGTTAACAAGGTAGTAGCGTTTGAGATGATCTGTCGAGCCAATGAGCTGCTTCCCGATTACTTCGTCTTCAAGTATTTCTTCAGGTTTTGTGCTACTGGCGACAAATATACTTTCTCTGTTCGTCGAGGGGGCATACCTTAGTTACTGACGGTAAAACCCCCAAGAACTGGCAAGATAATTGGTTGTGGGTCAATCGTGATCTGGTTGGCAATGGGCGGTACCGGACGAACAACTTTGCTGATTTCACTCCTAAGTTATATCCTCACAACCAGACCATCGTTGATCTCCCGAGGAGTATTCAAGTTGCTCCTGTGGAATACTCAGAGGTTTTGCTCGCCGACGTCGGTATGAGCCCTTCCTGGAAGCGTCGAGAGAAGATGCCCATCTTCTATACTGTTATTGATGGTGAGTAGTTATACTATTCTTCCCCCCCTTTTTTTCTGAAAAAAGGGGACGATAGAATTTTCTACTTGGTTATTTCTATTTCTGACTTGCCTTTTCTTTGACAGGCGTTGAATCCCCACTCTCGATGGACGAGGTTTTACGGAAACGGTATTGGGGAAAGCTGGAGCATCGGGAGACTGATCTGGTTGAGACGCTTCCCCTGCCTCGTCGAGCTGATCGGCTCGCCTTGACTGCTTCTCCAGTATCGCTGGTGGTAGAGGGATCTTCGACGTCCATTGGAGAACGACCTTTGGCCGCCCGGCCTATCTCGACAGTTGCTCCACCTTCCGCTGCCGGTTCTGGCTATACGGAGGTAGTTGAGGATAACAAAGATGGCATCATTTTTGACATCCATCGGGCCATTGCTAAGAGGAAAGACGTCTTGGCCATGAAGGAGACTTCCACCGATGTTTTTAACCTCGGGAGGCGGGTTCAATCGAGACGCAACTTTACTAGTTTATTGAACTCAATCTCCTCTACGTCGGAGGCAATTGTTGTGATCCCTGATGACGATGCGCAACAGTCCGAGGGGGATCAAGGGGCGATCATACAACCCATAGTTCCTATTCAATCCATACCGCAATCTTCTTTGACGTTTCTCCCCCTGGGGGTCCCAGGGGTGCTGGGATGCATCAAACCCCTCCTCGCGAGGGGGTCCCTGGGGGTAGTTCTATTTCTAATGTTTTTGTTCCTGCTTGGAGTTTGCAAAATGAATCTCGCTTGTCTGTCCGTACCAACGTCGTGGAATTTGCTCGTCATGCATTTCCACCTGCTGCTATCGCCGATATGGAGGCTATGGGTAGCCCTGCCTTGTCCTATAATATGTCTTACGCTGCTGCCCAGGCAATGTTCTATCTTGTCGCTGGTGCCCGCCGAATCCAACTACTCAACGAGATGGAAGCTGCCCACACAGGTTGTGGTGTCCAGGAAGTCCGCCTGAAGCATCAGATTGTTGAGCTTGAAAATGATGTTCGCGGCTTTGAGCAGAGGTGTGCTCTACATGCTTCGGAGAAAGCTGTTGCAGAAGATATTCAATATGCCCTAAAAACCAAGGTAGATTCCTTGACTCAGGAAATGAAGGGCTCATGATTCAGAACGAGATCCTGGAACGTGATGTTTGTGATCTCGATAAGCTCCTCGCGGAGGCTCGGGCTAAGGTGGAGGCCGCTCAACGTGACCGGGATTGGCTTTTGCATGTGGGGGTCGTACACATTATGGACAAGCTAATTGAACATCCAGATTTTACTGGCGCCGTGAGTCGGATCATGCATGCGACGTTTGTTGCCGGAGAGGAGTCCGAACGTAGCGGGTTGAAAGCTGAGGTGGATTCCGGTTCCTGTGATCCTAATGCTAACGACTCCCGATCCAACCATACTACGAGCCTTAACGATGCCCTTCTTGCATTTTTCACTATGGATCATGCATCTCTCCTAGGCCTGGGGAATTTTGACATGGATGGTATGTGACAACTTTGCGTTCTGGAGGAGGTTGATGAAATCCCTGATGGCATGTTGATTGATGGAGTTAGTGGTGGCGCCAGAGACAATGGTGGCGACGGTGATGGTGATGATACTGGTGTTGTGGCGGGTAACGATGCTGGTGGTGGCGGCGATGGTGATGATGGTGGTGTGGCGGCGAGAAACGATGTTGGTGGTGCTGGCCCGGTTAGTTCTTAAGGTACTTTACATACCATGTGCTGCCCCTTAAGGGTGTGAAAAAAAACTTGAAGCTCTTGTAACTTGTTGTCATGTGTCTTGATAGTAATTGATAGTAGTGGCCTTCCCGGCCTTGTCTGAAATAACTCTTTGTCTTTTGCGATATGAATGGTGGTTGTTGTGTTTGCTCTTGATCTATTTTCTTTTGGGCGCATGTATTTTGCTTTTGACCCTAGTTTTGTATTTTTGGACGAAGAGGGTTTGTCGGCTGATATGCCTGTTGGAGTGGCGTGTTTGATCTTGTAAATACACTAAGTATTTCGATTTTATTGCAGTTCTGAGCCGTATAAATACACTGAGTATTCTAAGTTTGATGGCTATTTTGAGCCTTGTAAATACACTAAGTATTTAAGTTCTATGGTTGTTCTGAGCCTTGTAAATACACTAAGTATTTAAGTTCTATGGTTGTTCTAATCCTTGTAAATACACTAAGTATTTAAGTTTGAATACACTGAGTATTTTAATAGGAAAGCCATTAAAATACACTGAGTATTTTAAGAAAGTAGTTGTGCTTAGCCTTGCGGTACATTGACTACTTTGTAAAAGGAAAATTAAAGTTGCATGCCTAAGTGCACTGAGTCTTCGGCGCTGAGTGTCCCTCGAGTGATCGATCCGGGTGGCGTGTTAGAAATGGAATTTCCTTAGGTTTCTGGAATTCCAGGTTCTTGGGATTTGTCGTCCTTCCATCGTCTCGAGCACGTATGCACCGCTGCGGTTGGCTTCAACGACCTTATATGGACCTTCCCAAGCGGGGACTATCTTTCCTTGCAGTTGGGCGTAACTTGCCTCATTTTGTCTTAAAACGTAATCCCCTACTTTGAAAGCTTTCTATTTGATCCTTTGGTTATAATACCTTTCCACAGCATGTTTGTAAGTTGCCTGATGGATGTTCGATTGTTCGCACTTGTCTTCGATGAGATCTAAGTTTGCTCTCAGATCTTTGTTGTTGTTCACTGCTTCGAAATGGGTCGTTTGCAACAGTCCCACCGTCAATTCTACTGGCAGCATTGCCTCCATGTCGTAAGTTAGGCTGAAAGGAGTTTCTTTCGTGCTCACTCTTGGTGTCATCCTGTACGACCAGAGCACGCTTGGTAGCTCTTCGAACCAGTTTCCCTTAGCTTTTCCCAGGGGCTTCTTAATTCCATTTACCAACGTTCTGTTGGACACTTCTGTTTGGCCATTCGCTTGGGGGTGTGCTACTGACGTGAATCGATGTTTGATTCCCTTGTCGGCGCACCAATCTTGGAAGGGATTCTCAACAAACTGTAAGTCGTTATCACTGATGAGTATCTTTGGTATTCCAAACCTTGTTACAATATTTTTCCATAGAAACTTTATCATATGTCTCTCCGCTATGCATGCTAACAACTCGGCTTCTATCCATTTTGTGAAGTAATCTACTGCGACTACCAGGTACTTTACCTTGCCTGGAGTGTCTGGTAACGTCCCCACAATGTCTATTCCCCACTGATAGAAGGGTCACGAGCTGGAAATACTCGTCAAAGGCGCTAGGGGGTTCCCTTGAATTGGAGAGTAGGTTTGGCACTCTACACATTTTTGTGTCGCTTCCAACGCATCCTGGTATATGGTTGTCCAGTAGATGCCCATTCGAAGTATTTTTCCTGTCATGGACCTTGCCCCTTTGTGTGTGCCTGTTAGACCGGTATGCGTCTCTCGAAGCGCCTCCTTGCGTTTGGTTTCCTCCACACATTTTAACCATGGTGACATGAATCCTTTCCGATACAATACTCCGTCCATGATTGCGTACAACAGTGCTTTGATCCGTACTCTTCTAGCTTCTTCATGGCCGTCCGGTAGAATACAGTGCTGTAGATATTGGACTATCGGTGTCATCCATGTGTGTCTGGATAACGGTAGGGCGTGCACCCGTTGTTCGTCTATACTTCTCTCTTTAAGCACTTCCAGAAGGACCTTCTTGGACAAGTGTTCGAAACATGTTGACGCTAATTTACTGAGGGCGTCTGCTCTTCTGTTTTCTCCTCTTGGGATCTGCCTGATGTTGAACTCTTTGAGAGGCTCGAAAAATTGTTGTACAACTTTCACGTATTTCTCCATTTGTTTGTCATTCGTTTCACATTTTCCGTTGATCTGGTTAGCGGCCAATCTCGAATCTGTTAAGGCTACTATCGCTTATACGCCCACTTTCTTTGCCAATCGTAGGCCAGCTAGCAAGGCCTCATACTCGGCTTCGTTGTTAGAAGTGTGGAAGTCGATGCGGAGGGCATAAGTGATCTCTTCCCCCTCAGGGCTTGTCAAGATCAGGTCTGCTCCTGACCCTTCTTTACTGGATGCTCCATCAGTATACAAGGTCCACTTCTGGTCATCCCTGGGATGGTCTATCCCCAATGATCCTTTTGTCTGAATTGCAGTTTTCCCCGCCTGGAATTTCGAGTAGAAAATCTGCTAGTGCTTAACCTTTAATATTGGGACGTGGGCGGTAGCTGATATCATGCTCCCCTAGTTCAATTGCCGATTTCGCTAACCGCCCGGATGTCTCTGACTTGAGCAGTATTTGTTTGATCGGGCAGTTTGTTAGCACCTCTATCTTATATGCTTGAAAGTAGTGTCTCAAGCATCGCGTTGCATAGGTGAGTGCTAACACGAGCTTTTCGAGGATAGGATAATTGATTTCGGGACTCTGTAGTGCTCAGCTGACAAAGTAAAATGGTGCTTTCCTGCCTTCCCTTTCCACGACCAAAACCGAAGAGATGGCTTGGCCCGAGGCTGAGAGGTATACTTGCAGCGTTTCACTTGGAACGGGACTGGCCAACGTGGGTAACTTGTATAGGGCCTCTTTGATTTGCTGGAGTGTTGCTTCTGCTGCCGATGTCCATTGGAAGTTGCTCTTTTCAATGCACCCTTTGAGGGTGTGGAAGAGCGTAAAGCCTTTTCTGCTGATTTAAAAATGAAACGGCTTAGCACAGTCAGCTTACCGTTTAGTCCCTGGGAATCTCACAGGGTGTTTGGGGATGGCACTTCCATGAATTCATCGACTTTGGTTGGGCTTGGCTGGATTCCCTTCTTGGCAATGTAATACCCTAGGAATTGACCTTCCTCAACATGTAAGGTACACTTTCCTGGATTCAGCTTCATCCTGACATTTTCTAGTGTTTTAAATGTTTCTTCTACGTCATCCAATAGCTTCTTGTCATCAGGGCTCTTTATGACCATGTCATCAACGTAAACTTCGATATTTCTTCCGGTCTATTTAACGAAAATGGAGTCGACTAGTCGTTGATAGGTCGCCCCTGCATCTTTCAGACCGAACGACATTTTGGTGTAGCAGAAGGCCCCATGGTCTGTGTAGAAAGTTGTTTTCTCCTCGTCCTCTCTGCTCATCAAGATCTGATGGTACCCCTTGTACGCGTATAAGAAGCACTTTAGCTTGAAGCCTTGCAAGGACTCGACAGCTTGGTCAATTTCTGGCAGAGGGTAACAGTCTGTGGGGCATGCCTTATTCAAATCAGAGTAATCGATGCACATACGCCATGAGCCATCGTGCTCCCTTACCATGACGGGGTTGGTAATCCAAGTCGAGAAAATTTTTTCCCGTAGTATCCCTTCCTTGGTTAGTTTAGCAACTTCGGCGTTGATTTCCCTATTCCTGTCTCCCCCCCTGAACCCTTTTTTCTGCTTGGTTTCTTTGGTACCTGGTTTGATCATGAGCTTGTGCTCTATAACCTTCCTGTCTACCCCTACCATGTCTGTAGGAGTCCAAGCAAAAACATGCTTGTATTTTTTCAGGAGGTTGACCAGCGCCTGTCTTGTGGCTGATGGGAGGTTGCTGCCTACGCTGATCGGCTCGTCCGAATATTCCTTATTGATAATTTCTTTGTCGCTTGCCGGCTCTATTCACAACTTCTTGTTTTCTTGCACTATCTCTTTCGGTTGCATGATCTCGTAACATCATAACTCCTTTGGTGACGTTGCAAGGGCTGTTCCTGGCCCCTCCGTGGTGCTGAACTTTATAATCCTGTGCATCGTTGACGGGACTGCCCCAAACTTGAGCGGAGTCGTCCGCCCGAGGATGATGTTATGCTCTGTCGGGTGTCTTATCACGACGAAGTGTATTAGGGATGTCTTATTCTTTGCTTTGTCGTGGATGGTCAGCATGAAAGGCAGATGAACTTTGACTAGGGGCCATAGGATGTGCCCTGTGAAACCTGCTAGTCTCCCCGTTGTAGGCTTGAGGTTCTCCTTCTATCTATCGGGGAGAAGGCGGAAACAGTGCTCATAAATAATGTCTGCCGAGCTACCCGTATCAGTGGATACCCGATGGACCGTCACATCTTTGATAGACCCTTGGATTATCAGTGGGTCGTCACCCCGCCAGCCCTTCGGGCGAGGGTCCTTTGCTGAAAACATCAGTCCTTGCATGGATCTGGTGAGACTGTCCATATCGTCATGCTCCTCTTGCCTTCCCCGGTTGGAGCGTATCATCCGGATTTCGTGAAGCTGGTCGCACTCTCTGGCTGCCTCTTTGGCATTCTCAGCGTCAAACTTGGTGTGAAGGCTTCGTGTCACCACGATGAGCAGTTGACGGTGTCATGAGTTTTACTTTTTTGGTACTCACAGAATCGTCCCTTTCCTCCTTTCACTGGTTGTTGTTCAGAGACGGCATATACATCTGGCCGCCTGCCCCTCCTTTCATCTCTTTGAAACAGCCTGAAGCGTCACTGAGAGCGCTTTCCTCGCCCAAAGTACCTACCCCCGCCTTGGGTTTCTGGTTGAGACAATGGCGGGCTGTGGCGTTTTGTGGCCGAGGCGGTCATGGGATTCAGGTATGCTTGTTTCGTTACCTTGCCTTCTTCCTGTATCAGGTAGCGTTCTACATTCTCTTTTGCTCTGCCTGTGTCTGCGGCTTTTTTCCCATGAGCTTTTGAGATAGGGGTCCTGGCAGGAGGCCCCATGTGAAGGCGCCTGCTATTAATCCTTCGTCGTCACCTGGGACGTCTAGCATGGCGTTGGTAAACCTGGTGAAGTATTCTCTTACTGTTTCTCCTTCCTTCTGTTTGTAGCCAATGATTGAGTGCGAATCTACATTGTATTTACGCATCTGCATAAAATTCGTCAGGAATAAGTATTTTCACTGCCCGAAGTTATATATGATCCCCGGTCGCAGCGTCTTGAACCATGTTCATGCGTTGCCGTCTAGGGTTGTTGGGAAGTACGTACACCAGAATCGCTCTTCCAGTTTGAGAGATGTCATTGTCCACTCGTATGTGTCGATGTGGCTATCAGGATTTGTGGTTCCGTTGTAAGTCTTTAGGTGTGGTAATTTTGTTGTGTTTGGGATTTCGTAATCCAAGATCTCCTTGGCGAATGGAGATCTTATGCTACGCGACAGGCAGTCTTAGTTTGGGATGAGAAAGACACCCTGTGGGTTATACTTTTGGGAAGTATCATGGGATTGCATAAGCATGTTGTTATATGATGGAGATTGGCTAGGGTTTGGCCCGTAGAATGCTTGCTTTGGGAATAGGAAGGTTAACGTTTGGTTGGATAGTAAGGGTGAGTTTTATGCAAGGGGATTATTTGGCACAAGTTGTTGGTAATGTGGGATTGTGGTGGAGAGAGGTATGTTTGTTGCAAATAGAGGTGTTGGGAAAGCCATTGTTTGTGTTCTCACCGTTTGGTTCAACAGTGATGTCTGGAAAACCGCCGATATTTCTCCCGTCATCTGGCTTATCGGTGGTGTTTGGAGGACCACTGATTGTACTCCTTCCACCTAGTTTGGCGGTGGTGGTGTCTGGAAAACCATCGGTTGTGCTCCTATAATCTAGTTTGGCGGTGGTGGTGTCTGTAAAACCATCGGCTGTGCTCCTGCCATCTGGTTTGGCGGTGGCTACTGGAAGAAACTCGGTGTGGCGCTAACGTCTTACACTGTTGGGGGCGTCATACTACTCGATATCAACATTAGCTGGGGTGCTTGTATCAGAGTGCTTTGTGTTGACACGGCGGCGGAAGAAGTTTGTCCTCCGTCGACCGGTTGTTGCGGCCCGGTTGTTGGTGCAACAGTTATCGTCGAGCCGCCTTCTTGTGACGTTTCGCCGGCGATTACTGTGGGAATTGGGGTGGTGGTTTGTTCCAGCGACATCATAGGACTGATGGGGCTGGTTGACGTTTCACTGGTTCCCCCGGTATCGTCGGAAGCCATTTTTCACCGATGAAGAGTATTCTTTTGATTTGTTTTTCATCATACTACGGATGGCGCCAAATGATGTGACCTATTTCCAATTCGACTATGTCCTTCGTCTTTGATGATTCCGGCGAACCTGCGAGGTCACAGCAAGAAATCGCCGTCAGCCGTTCTCTGGGAGGGGGCTCCCTGGAAAATGCTCCGACGGTCAAGTCAGTAGATAGAGTTGGGGTTGTATTATGGGTAAGCTAGGAGAGAATAAACTACTTCCCAAGGCACATGGGGTAGCCTTTTATACTAGACCCTTTTGCTAGTCCGTACGGGACAAGGGCGTCAGACCCGACAGGATCGGCGACACTGATTTGTGGATCGTGCTCCTTATTCTGTCAGAGCCACCGATTGGTTCAGGCGGTAATGCTCTGACCATCTGCCTTGTCGCCTGAGACCGTTACATTTTTCCTGGAGTGGAAGGCGCCCCTGGTGGGGCCGACCCTTTCTCCACGAGCGCCTTGCTCTTAAGGGCGCTGACGGGCGCTAGGTTCTGTCGGGATTAGCCTGTCGGGCGCGACATGCCTTGGGGACTCCCAACGCGAGTCTCGTCCATTTACCAACCCGGTGTGTAACTCATATCCTGAAATCGAGAGATCTACACTTGCATTCTATCCGAAATTTTCTGATACCACGATAAACTTCCACTAAACCGAGATATCAAATCCCCAATGGACCGTTGAGACTGACAGTTTCACACCTGTTCTCACCACCGAGCTCCTACTAAGAGTCTAACTGATAAAGGCTACCCTAGCCTAAACATCACACGGGTACCAATCACTGACCACGAAGTCATCCAACTTTAAACATGATCCAATACCTTACCCCAACCAATTTTCAACCGGGTCTCACCCACCCTTATCATAACCATACAGGCCTCGCCCACGGGTCTCACCCATTCGAGTGTTGTTACAGGCCTTGTCTCGCCTTGGATCCAACGATCCTCATCTCAAACAAAGAGTAATCCTCCGACAATACTACCCGCCTCGACCCAGGAATGCATTTATCCTATTTCAGCCCAACGACCACTCCTATTGTGGCCTACCTCAATCTGGTGAATGATACGACTGCATTGCAGACTTACATCAATTCCCTGGCAATCTATCATCCTTGTGTATGAAACGCCTACCCCATAGTCTTACAACACTTCCACAACTACCTGACAACCTTGTGAATGTTATGGTTGCCCCGTAGTCTTACAACACTTACATACTGCCTGTCAACCTTGTGAATGCTACGGCTGCCCCATATTCTTACAGCACTTCCATACTGAATGTCAACCTTGTCAATGCTACGGCTACCCCGTAGTCTTACTGTCTAACTACGACGTGAACCATGATCATCATGAGTTGAACCCACATTGTCTATATCCCAACCAGGTGTTCGGGTCATGCTTCGAACCCCAAAGCCTTCATCATACAAGAACATGCAGAGAGGCTCTAACACAACCCTCGATCTGGATCCACACATGTGTCTGATATGCATTACTATGAATGTGCCAATCTAATGTTGAAAGCTTCTGAACTCCCAACCTTGCGCAACCTCTATCCACACTGCCACTTGAGCTGACTTCCCTCCCGACTAGGAGGTGAAACTCTCCCTGGTTTCGTACGTGATTATATCCTCGTACATCTAAACAGTTCTCCCCCACTTGGATTTAGCTACACACTGCCAAACTCACCGAAAGCAACGAATAATGAATCCCCTTGTCGGAACTGATAGATTACCACTCTACATCCTATTCACTGAAGGGTTTATTCATTCTAACCATCTTTAACCATTACAATTTCGAAATTTCTTTGACACTTCCAATTGTCTGAACAAGCTCAGACGATCTCCATCATCATCCTCTTTCTACCACTCCTTCCCTAAAAATGGTAACGATTGGACCTAGAAGTCCTTCCATAAACGATCGCCATCCCTGCCGATGGATGCAACACTTCTAAACTCTGACTACTAATCTTCCAAGAGATACCACTGATTTTTTTTCCATTAATGGCCCACAAAAATCTACTTGACCATCTAAATCCAGCTTGACAAGATGTGCCCCACTCATAACTCTTGGCATGCAAAAAAAATGGCATATATCAATCCTTGATAATATCAACCAGGCAATAACAGAGAACTCGACCAAAGGTAATGCCTCACACATTCAAGCACATGATTCAAAAGCACATATACATACGGATTATAAGGCATGAAGGAAACAAAAGATAACATACCAGCAATAGCATCTGATGAAACTCTAGCCTCCCCTGACTGAAACTACAATGCTCGAATCCTTGCTGATGGGGCTTCTGCTCTGCCATCATGACCATCAATGATCATCAAAGTAACTAGAGCAGGTGCAGTCACTGCTCCACCCCTCAACATCGGACAACCCGCCTTCTTGTGGCCCACCTGGTTGCATTGAAAACACATCAAAACCGACACACAGAGCAATCCCTAGTGAATAACCCATCAGACCACAACTGAAACACCCCCTTCCAGTCTCCCGACAACCACCCTCATGGGTCCTCCCAAACATGGCACAACAGCTTTGTCCCTAATGGCCTCCCAAACGTGAATCCTGAGTCTTGGGCCTCTTTTCCTGGCCCACTGGGATCTGAATCTGCTCTGGTTTCCTCTTACCGAGGTGCTCCAAATCAATCTCCCGCTCTCGGGCTCTAGCTATTATGTCCTCTAAAGTCCGACAAGGTGAAAAGCTAACAAACTTCCGAATATCGTCTCGCAACATATCATGGTACCTTGTCTTCTTCATCTCCTCGTCAGCGGCATACTGCTGGACAAAAAGAGCCCTCTCCATAAACTTAACGGTGATCTCCACCACAGTCTTAGTCGTCTGGGGAAGATCCAGAAACTCCATCGCCAACTGCTGCACCTCAATGACTGGGGAAAACTCCGCCCTAAGCCGGGTAACAAACTCATCCCAAGTCATTGTTGGGTTTTGAGAAAACTAACACTCCTAAGGTGTTCATACAACCCTAGAAACCTTGGATCTATGTTTGTCTAAAATACATGCAAAATAATTTTCCAAGGTTCATAACCTATCTAACATACATGGGGTACTTTTAAACATAAAAGATACTAGAAGAATTACATACCTTTGTTAGTGAGTTGATTCCTTGGGAGTTTGAGAGCCAAGCACCAATAATGTGAATGCCTCAAATGGAAATCACAAATCACCACAAACTTGGAAAACTTATGAGAGAGCACTCTAATACTCTAGAAATCGGCCACACCTTATGCACACACACATAGTGTCTTCTCAAGCACCATAAGCCTCTTTATATAGTGTAGATGATTAGGGTTATGAACCATGCAAACCCTAATAACCCATGTCTTTTCCTATTCCAAGGATCCATGGGTTAAAAGCTCCATGGATCATCCATGGACTCCCATTCAAGCTTAGCCCATTTCCTTATGAGTGTTAGCCCACACTATATAAGTACAATAGCCCATTGTTTAATTAGTCACCTTATGATCACTAAATTAATTCATAATTAATTTAAGATCAATACTAATTAAATAATACAATTTCATATTAATATATTATAACTTATAATATATTAGTAGGCCGCAAATATACTCTTCTCATAATGTTATCCATATAAATAGTTCGGGTGAAGTGCAACCCAAATGGACCATGCCGGGTCGGGTCAAGTATATACCAAATAAGTTATGGACTTAGACACCTTATCCAACAGTCATTGCCTCAACAGCTTCACCTCCCAAAGCGAAATCCACCTCCTCCCACTAATCTTGAGCTCTACCTTTCAGAAGACGGGAAGCAAATCTGACCTTCGACCCCTTGGGGAAGAAACATTTTTGTAAAGCACTCACCATATCCGCTAACCACCTCCTACTAGCAATGGGGTCCTTCTCCCCAAAGAACTCGGGATCTCCACAAGCACGAAACTCGCAAAACGAATAAGTGGAATCCCCCACAATAGCCATAATCTTAGTGAGGAACGTGCCCAGACGCTCATCCAAAATCTCCATGATCCCCTCTTTGAATGAACCACAGATTACATGTGTTTGCTCCAAAATATCGTGGGTGATCTCCGACGAGATTAAATCCCGCATCCTCTCATCAATCGGTTCAGTGCAAGCACCTGAGCCTGAACCAGATCTTCCACCACGAGTGCTCATCACCATACCGAAAAGAAACCATACAATAATCAGAACATACCTAAAAATCCCATCCACAGTAGTACGGGTCCACTACTACCTTCCACACCTATCCATACTTTCCTCAAGAGTTATCCCAAATCCTCTAAGTCACCTTCTCAAATCAGTTCTCCAAGTACTTGCTACACAACGCAACCAAACCCACTAAAACACTTTCTAGGCTCTCCTAGGTTCCGACCTCACCCTGCGATCAACTTCTGAAAAACTCCTACTAATTTCAGCTAGCTACTTCACGAATACAATCACATACCATAAAGCTTAGATAATCCTTCGAGTAATAGACTCAACCCTACAACGGTTGGACTCGGATAAGAGATGCGCAATAGGGTCAAATCTATCACTATGAGATTATTTAACCTTTGCATCATGCAACTTAACATATTCATGAAGTAATTAGCTCACATTAATACGAGTCCCACAAAGCACAAATCAAGCAACATTCATGCAGTAACACTCCAAGCCACAGAACAAACAAAGAACATCCCAAGCTCACTTACTAAAACCTATGCTAGTAACTTCCACACTCACTGTCGGTTGCCTTATGCATGCAAATTATTCATAATATAGTAAATTTGATCGTAATCGTATATAACTTTTAAAGCATACACTTATCAATCACTTCTACTAATATAGATTCCAAATCTAGCTTATCATCCAATTCTCCTAGGCTACAAGGCATCACATATCAGGCCAATCTATCATGCAATTCCTAAAAGTATCCCTAGCCTTATCCTAGCATGTAAGCATTCATATCATATATCATATCAACATGTATGAGTATTATGGGAATCACTTACTTGAACACGGCTGATTGCACACATCACACCTCCTTTTTCTTTATAAAAATCTTTTTAGAAACTTATTTTCTTTAGAAAAATCTTTTTAGAAACTTATTTTCATTCAAAAGATTACCAATTCCGCAGTTTGAGTTCAGACATACCCGAGAGTGTACCTGAATCGCTCAAACCAAGGCTCTGATACCAACTTGTAACGTCCCAAAAATTATAAGGTAAAAAGTTTCATTTTTAATTCAACCAGAAACACCAATTATCCTTTTTAATCATTTAAAAGTATATCAGAATAAAAACAGTTATCAGAGTATAATCCCAAAAATCATATAGTGGCGGAAACATGGGTGGATGCGCTGGAATTGAGTCAGGCCCTTTGTTTTCGAACCGGAAGTACCTGAAACCATAACCATACAACCGTAAGCACAAAGCTTAGAGAGTTCCCTAAAATACCACATACCAAAACATACAAGTGCCATGGGCTACCCCCACGGTCTTTCCTTGCAATGTCGAGGCCAAATCTCGGTCTTACATACAAGTGCTAGGGGCCAGATCCTGGTCATTCATACAATTGCCAGGGGCTAGATCCTGTTATTTCATGCTAGTATCATAGAGACAACTAGTATTCTACATAACAAAGTAATGGGCCTACATTAGTGCCTTCGACCCATGGATCTAGTGAGAAGACCCACCTCAATCTGAGATAACTGAACACACGCGCTGCTGCTACCGTAAACCTAACACTGAACATAACCAAATTATCCCTAATCAATAATTACGGTAATTTCCAAAATCCAAGGTCTAAATCCATATCATATCCTTCCAATGGGTAAAATACCATTTTACCCTTCCCATATCTGACCCAACACCTCATGGCCCAACTCCTAAAAGACCCAAGGCCAGAAAGGCCAAAAATGAGCTTTCTGGCGTAGGCCCGATGTACCAGATTGGTACGCCTCACGTACCGCCTGCTGCTGCACAAGGTACAACTTACTGAAGATTAAAGATGGGGACTACATGCATTACACTGAGCGTACGCATACTTACACCCAACATACTCATCAAATGGCCAAAAACTCTCATTAAGCACTTAATTCTTAAGACTAAAATGTCCAAACTCAGATCTAACCTCTAACTAAGGTCTTAAACCATAAAGTTGCCAACTTTACTCCTTTGCATGCCTTAATGGGAGGCAAAACCCGTTTTTGTCCATCTAAACCCATAAAATGAACACTAACTTAAGCATGATTCATCAAAACCCATCAAGATGCCTTTTTTATGGTTCCTAATAACTCCATAATGGATAAAGTTTCCAACTTTATCCATTAGAATGGTCCAATCAACCAAGATCTAGTCTTTAAGTCTTAAAGGGACCAAAAGTGCATCTTTTCCAACTTAATCCATTAATTCCAAGTCTCAAGCCTTTAGATCCGAATCAATATGGTGTTTAGATAAATAAGCTTTCCAATTATATCCATAACAAGGTCACAATCTTTCAAGATCTAAACTTTATGCACTAAAGTGACTAAAAGCTCATAACACACAAGACTAGCTAGATCTATCAAATGCATCATCAAGATTCAAACTTTATACCTCTAAAAGAAAGATCAAGGTGAACAAAGTGTGGATCTACAAGATCCAAAGCAACCAACACTTCTCCAAAGAGCTCCTTCTTCTCCAAGATGCACCAAGAACACTCCATAGCAATCAACCACACCTTTTTTTGCTCGAAAGGATCAAACTAGGGTTAGGGTTTTCAAGGGAGGGTGTTGGAGAGGTGGAGGCTGAGAATGGAATGGGTTTGGGGAAGTTAAGGAGCTTAAATAGGGTTCAAACCACAAAAACAGGGTTTGGGCACTGATTGCGTACACCCAACGTACTCCTGGTACGCCCAACGTACTCAGGGATGCCCTAGTATACCCAACGTACTTCCTCGTACACCCAAAATACATGGCTTAACCCAAAACCATCCTAACTTCAAATGGTCATAACTTCTTCGTTTCAACTCCGATTTCGATGGTCCTTATATCCACGGAAAGGTAATGAGAAGTTCTACAACCCTATCAACTCTTCTTTTCCTTACAACTTTCCAAACTTAAATGAAAAATTCATAAAAGGCCCAAACTATCACTTTATGGTTATACCCTTAGGATCCAAAACACCAACCGAAGTCTCGGATCACCTAATCTACATTACCCACATACAAAGGGGTATAAATATCTCTTTACCCCAAGGCCCGAAGCCTTATGATAACTGATCTTCGGGTCATGGCCCCAAATTATGAGACGATTCAAAATAGGGTGTTACATGGAACCTAGAGCCATACCAGATAAATAGAGAGCAAGAGAAAAGGGAAGATTGAGGAGAACCCAAGTCTGAGTAAGGAACCACATATAGAGAAGGTCGCCAAAATGAACCTTCTGACACTCCTCATGGTGAAAAATAGTAGAGGCGACCAATCGGAGAATCAACCGATAAATAGGAGATTTGAAGGCACTCTCCTTGGTTGTCCGAGAAATATATGTCCCCCTAGCGTGACCCTAGACCTGAAGGTAGTCATACTCATGTGGTGGCTCGGTAATGCAGCTGTCAAGATAAACATAAAAATGAGGAATTGCTGTCTCCTCCACTGTATAAATCCCTAGACGTCTCCCCATCTCAATCAGGATGTAGGAGTGTGATACGCCTCCCAAGCGGAAAGAAAAGACAAATTGATCAGTCCACCTCTTCGACGTCTTATCGAAGCATACTGTCGAAAAGAACTCTCAGCAGAGCTCTTTGTAGATCGCCTACCAAACCCCAACGACCCGCCGCTATCCCTGGCAGACAAAAACCTCAAGACTGTTATCATCCTACAAGACTCGGGTAAGGAATGGCTCCAAACGAGCTGTCAAGCCAGACTCATTCCTATCTCCCTAGGAAAGAACCTGAGGAACACCGATCTTCTTGGACAGAAGAGCGATCAGGCGAGATACGAAGGAACTCCAACCACCAAGATCATCGGAGAGCTATAGGAATAAATGTGATGGCCAGTTAGGAGGTAACTGACATGCACCTTGTCGACCTTGTCTCAACATATATGAAGGAAAATAGACAAAAAAAAACAGTTAGTGATGAGTTAGATAAGATACATGTCGCAAAAGGTGTTGAAATCATCCACACATGCAAAAGTGTGTGTTGCATGCGAGTGCACGCGACGCACTTGCTTCTGCGTGGCATGCTCCAAGAACACGACAAACAGCAGTTTAGGAAACTGTTTTTTCGCCCAAAATTCAACACAATAAACTTATAGGGATGCTCGACTAAGCTTCTAGAGTATAAATAAGTAGTTCATTCTACCTAATACATTGCAAATTTAAGGAATTAGCTAAAAGTTCTAATCTTTCAAAATATAAAAACTCAAAATGAGGATCAATGGATGAAATAAAGTCGATATTGAGTATCAAGGAAGTAGAATTGGTAGTATAGCTAGCTAAATTAACAGTCCATTGCTCGACCAAAATCCAACCAAATGGAAAAACCTCCAAAAATCCCTAAAACACGAGATTAAGCCTAAATAGAATATAGGATTAAGTATAAAGGATACCTGGAAGTTGGAAAAGTGATGTGTGCATCGTGCGGGTGGGGCCTAATAAAGACAGAAGAGGGGGGGGGGCAAAGAGAATGTTGGAAAAGTGTATAATTAGGCCAAAAATCGACTTTAATGTTGATCTGCTGCAGGTGTGTGCAGTGTACATCGTGTGCCCGGCGCGTATGTTCAAATTTTTCAAAAGTTGACACTTTTTACCCAAAATTATTAATATCCAAGATATTAAACATCTTTAGGAGTTTAATCTATTTAAAAACCTAAGGGAAGTTAAGAGAGATCTCCTTCGAAAAATAAGGAAATTCCGTTCATAATATAAAATGCTAGGAAAGCAACAGTATCATATCGCAATAAGAAAATTCCATTCATAATATAAGTTGCTAGGAAAGCAACAGTAGCATACCATAATAAGGAAATTTCGTTCATCATATGAGTTGCTAAGAAGTGAAAATAGCATGTCGTAATAAGGGAGAAAACAACAGTGAAAGAAAATATACATAGGATAAAATTAAAATCGTTATTTTAACAAGTGATAAGAAGACGAGTTGCTATGAAAACAACTATAGAACAATACAAAGCGGAAAAAGAGAATTGTCCCAATAAATCATGGATGGAATGACAACCCCATTAGTAAATAAGCCTTGTTGTTATTTCAGTATAATAACCCTTCAATGATAACCTTGATTAATCCAACCACCATTCAGAATATGATTCGTCGCCAAGTATCTGATTCGTTAGGGAACCTCAGACCAAGTAAGGATGATGGAATCAATAAGGAAGGTGGTCAAATGACAAGATCCTATCAGGATTGCATTAACCATAAGCCAATATCTCTTTATGGAGATAGAGGAGTAGATAGTTTAATCCAATAGATAAAGGAGATAGAAAGCAAGTGTGTAGATGAACATAAAGTTAAGTTCGCACCATGCATGTTTATGGGAAGAGCTCTCATCTGGTGGAGTATCCAGGTCAAGGGTTTAGTCGTAGACAAAACCTATACAACCCCTTAGGAAGAGCTAAAGAAGCAGATGATAAGGGAATTCCATTCTGGAAAAGACGTAGCACGAGCGGAACAGGAATTTAGTCATCTTAGCACAAAAGAATCAGGTTTGGCCTTGAATACCGTACGATTTGAGTACCTAGTCACCATATGCCCTGAATTGGTCAACTCAGAGATCAATAAGATCAATGCATACCTCCAAGGGTTAACTCCCCATATCAGGATCGAGGTCTAAGCACACCAGCCCAATACCTACGAGAAAGCTAAATATTTAGCCTTCAGTATCAAGGAACTTGTGAACCAATACTCAAGGAGGAGTAAGAAGAAGTCCAAAGAACACAAGAACAAGCAGGAAGGAACCACCAAGGGAAGATCTAGTCAACCCTTGTGGAAGGAAAGATAGGAAAGGAAGCCTCATGATAGATCACCCACTCCACCAAGGGGATACTTGGGAAGACTTCCTGTGTGTAATAGTTGTGGACTTCATCATCTGGGCAAATGTGAGGAATTTAGGTGTAACAATTGCAGAAGACCATGATACATCGCAAGCATTTGCAAGAGTCAACCAGGCCAGTAAAAGGGAATATTATGTGTTAGAATAAAGAGGTTTAGGGAAAGACTCATAGAAGTGATTATGTAATGTTTAACAAGGGAATTGGAAACCTTTGAAGTTGTACTCATTATTATTATATAAAGATCTACTTTTGAGTATAGGTAGTAATAGACAAATGAACATATAAATCCTTCCAAAAATCCACACCAATATTGAAATAAAAGGTCTAGGTTTCCTATTGGTGTAAAATAAGGATGAAATCAAATAGAATTTCAAAAGACAAATGTTAGGTTCTAATGATAAGTTAAAGAATTAGAAGTAGAACTAAAAAGGAAATTTAATTGTCCCAACAAAAAGGAAAATGGTCGATCCCTGTGTAAGAAATTGGTCTCCCCTAATAAGATTACCCTAAGGTTTGAATTTCGAGACAAAATTCCTAAAACAGGGGGAGAATGTGACAATTGGGAAATTTCGTCATCAACTGTCACTAGAAATTAGCATCAGAAAAAATGACAATAATAGACTTTGTTTCATATTTCGGGAAAATATGATCAGATGTGCTATGATTTATAAATAAGAATAAGGTTAATAGGATAAAAAATGAGTGACCAAAAGTTGTACCACAATTAATAACGGTCTGTATACTTGGAATGTGCACAGCAAAGTGGTACCAAAGATATAAACTTTGCAAAAATCTATCTCCAGTTACACAGATAATTAATTATATGATTCTGCCCTAAGCCCACAACCAAACAAGGAACAGGAAGTAAGGCGGAAATCACACATCCAACTACCTTTCGGGTATTAATTATATATAACCCTGATGTATAAACTAAGGTATTATAGAATTAACCACATAAGGTCCTTTAAGTTATTCTGGTTTAATAAAATGGATTAAACCCTTTTACTGGTATGTTTCTAGTTTTGTCTACCAAATGTTCTACTTGAAAAGTATGTTTTGTACTAGAAAACGGTGTATTGAATTAGTGTGCCATGACCTGACCCATACCTGGTACTCCTTATGATTACTTAGTGTATACGAAATATATATAAAGCTAAGATCGGATAGATAGTAGGCTGGGTGAATCTGCTCTAAGCCCACAACCAAACAAGGAATAAGAAATGAAGCGGAAAGCACACATCCTACTACATGTCGAACCCGTTTAATATATATCCTTGATGTATAAACAAAGGAATCATAAAGTTAGAATTATATGACCCTTTCTAACTGAATGTACTAAGACTCGACTGTTCTGTTTGTCGCTTGTAATGATGTAAGTTTTCCCTAATTTATAACTATCTTTACTCGAAAATAGTTTGCATTACCGTTTATGTGAGGATATCACATCATGAATGTAATGGGGAAAAATGAAAGTATGCAGTAGTCTTTTAAACTGACTACTGAAGTACTGACTACCTTAAAACCAGTTTGTTACTTAAGGTAAAATGTGATGAGGTTGTAACCATACTCAATTTGACTAGTATAAAACACGGCGCTCCAAAGGCGTCGAAAATGTTATGACATTTGTCACCCGTAGACATGCAAGTCCCACTATAGCTAGCAGCAAGGTATGGGGTGTCAATCCTGTATAGATCTATACACAAACTCACGCTCTCCCTCCAAGAGACTCTTGTTACAAAACACGGCCTAACAAGTATATTCCTAAGTCGTGAAGTAGTGGTTTCACATTTTTGTTATCTTGTTCTTGTTATATTATGTTCCTCCCTGAACTTGTTATAGTATGTTCTCTCTGTTCTAGTGTATAGTATGTTCTCTCTATTATAGTGTATAGTATGTTCTCTCTGTTATAGTGTAGTATGTTCTCTCTGTTATAGTGTAGTATGTTCCTCCTTGTATTAGTTATAGTATGAACTGAACCCCTAAACTATACCTATTATAGTTTACTAGTATGTTTACTTGAACTGTTACTGACTTGGATAAAAGACTCATTTATCTACCAAGTTATGATTGTACTTTAAAAACGTTGTTTTATAAACAATAAAGTAACATAACTTTAAAAGAGTTGTTGCAATGATTTGATCACTTATAAACACATAAGCAATCCTTTAAAATGATGTTTATCACAAAGCATTTACACAATTATAATTGTGTTCAACTTGTATTCCCCCCCTTAAAAGCATTTAAAACGATTAAAAGATTGATTATAGGGGTATGAACTCACCTTATGTGGGTGATTCAATTGGAGATTCGTGTAAGGATGAGGAGTTCCACGAATGAATTCCCGAGACACAAACGAGTCCTAAATGACATATAATGGCATATATTGGCATGTAATTAGTGTTTTAAACAACTAACATGAAAGGAAACACCCTTCGGGACTAGGAAACACTTGGACTAGGTGTTACAATCACATGTGATTGATCAAAGGGGGTTTACGGCCACACTATGGAGTGTACGACCAATGTGTGTACTGCCATGGAGTGTATGGCCGTACACTCATGGTAAAACATGCATAAAGAGGGTGTTTGAATCATGGGGAAACTAGTGGGTCTATTGTACAACAAGAAGATGAACAAGGTTCCCATTTTGGAGGGTCTTTTGGAGGATTTTGAGGTGTGTACGGCCATGCAAGGGTGTACGACCGTACTCTCCTTTTGTTCATGCAAAATGGTCGTTTCTTGGGTGATTATCAAGAGTTTCCAATGTATACTAAGCATATGGAAGGGATACTTACGATTTGGAAGCTTGAAGAGGGTTCACGGCCACCAAGAACAAGTGTGTGTTCTTGGTGTTCTTGGTGAAAGATGATGATCTTGAGGATCTACCCAAAAATATGATTTTCATGGATAAAATCAAAGGTGATACTAGATCAAGAAGAATAACAACTAAATAGATGGATGAATCACTTACGTTTTTGAAGATGAAGGTGAAAAGCTTGATGATACTTGAGAGAGAATTGGATTTCTAGACTTGGAAGTGTAAGAAATGAATAGAAATGAAGGTATATGATACTTATGGGGGTTGTGTTCACGGACATCATGGGTGTACGGCCGTACACCCATGTGTGCGTCCGTACACTCCCTTTGATGGAGTGTTTGGCTCGATTGCAACGCGATGAACTTTAGTAACTCAATTCCTATACCCTATCCTTGAATGTAGTAGGCTTAGAACACTCAAACAGACTCTAAACAATGCTAAAAGATAGCAAAAATGAGTCTGAGTTTCGATTGATTGGCTGGTCTTACAAAGCAAAAATTTTCGGGTTGTCACATCATCCCCCGTTAGATGGAATTTCGTCCCGAAATTAGCTTTCTTAGCAGTACTACTGGGGTTGTGCTCCTCTGATTGGCAGAATAACCACTCGTAGACCTGGGCAACTTTGCCCTAATCTCCATGATAGGATTCATACCTGGTCCATCTATCATTACCTCATGTATACAAGTCGTATATAATTAAGATTAGTAAGACGGTCAAATGTGCGACTCTGCCCCAGGTCCACAACCAAACAAGGAATAGGAGATTGGGCGGAAACACACATACTAAATCTGCATAATCATAATTATGTACCACTCTCGCGTATACACTTTTTAGTGATAGGTGGGTTGTATTCGTCCCTAGCCTTTGTGCTTGAACTTGATCTGTTGGGCGAGTGGTAATTTGGGAAGGTCTGCTGAATATACGGTGCGGAGGTTTCGGAGGGCAAAGTACTCTTCGCATGAGTACTTCAGGGTTTAGAATACGAGGTAGATGATTCCGAAGTCTGGGTCGGGCTGTCGTTACGAATGACGAGGGTTTCGTGAATCTGACGGTCAAGGCGATGGAAACATATGAACTTAGTATGGTGAGGACCACGCCAATTCATGACGAATGATAGCAACAGACTCTTTACTGAACAAAAGTTTGGCGGATTTGAAAGAAACGTCTTTTATATGATGATGTATCCCTAGTGTGTTTCGACAATGTACTCTGTGTAGACTTTCTAGTGCTTTCTGATTTCTCCTTGATGTCAACACTGTCACGTATCGTACCGCGATAAGCGAGTACATACAGTGAAAGTTCTTTGATAACTAGTGTCGATACTTTATACTACGCTTCTCCTCGGTACCACTATGATCGCCTGACATATACAAGTTATGAATAATTAAGATGAATAAGACAGTCGACTGAGTAACTCTGCCCCAAACCCACAACCAAACAAGGAACAGGAATTAAGGCGGAATCACTCATTCTAAGTCTGCAAAATCTTAGCTATGCACAACCCTGATGTACATACTAAGCCATCATAGCTTCTCTGAACGAATCTTTTAGTTCTCTTGAATAATGTGACTTGTTCAGATAAGTGAGTTATTATAATTACTTTTAAACGTTTTCCCCAAGTTTTAATCTTATATAAATATAAATTAATTTTTAAAGTAATTATTTTATTTCGAAAATGTACCGCTGCTCGCTGGCGACTCCGGGGTAGATTCTCCTGCGGTGATCATCAGAATTCGTCCATCCGCTCCTGAGTTCTTTGTTATCGGGCAGTCCCTCCTATAGTGTCCAATCTCACCACAACCATAGCTAGCAGGCTTGGTTTTTTTCAACACCGGGGACTTGGGAGATCGGTTGAGCCGGTATCCTGCAAAACCGGGCAGTGTGTCCCTTTCTGTGGAAGTTCAGGCACTGCATTTCCTGACATACTCCGGTGTGGTGGTAGTTACAACCATCACACTTCGGGAGAGTTCCAGTATATGGACTGGAAAATACTGGAGTAGTAGGCGTTGTGGCGGCATATATAGTACCCGTTTGTTGCTCCTGTGGGGTTTCCTGTGTTGTTTGCTTCTTCTTCCTCTTGTTACCCGACTTCCGTTTATAGTCTCCTTCCTTTGACAGTTCGGAAACAGGGACTTCTACGCCATGGCGAACTCCATGGTCAATGAGTCGCTGGGCCAGGCGTTTGGAACTATCGAATGTAGTTGGGTTAGAGGACAGTACATCTCCTTGAATCGGGGTAGATAAACCCCAGATGTACCTTTCTATCTTCTTACTTTTCGTGTTAACCATCCCAGGACACAGTGCTACCAGGTCGCTAAACCTGTCAGTGTAGGTCACTATGTTCGAGCCGACCATGGCATGCTCCCATAGTTCTTGTTCCAGCTTTTGTACTTCGCCCCTCGGGCAGTATTCTTCTAACATCATTTCTTTTAGGTTCTCCCAACCTATTGAGTTAGCCACTGATAGGGTCAGTGACTTAACATGGCTATTCCACCATGTTAGGGCTCTGTCGGAGAAGGTGCAGGCAGCAAACTTCACTTTGCTCCCTTCTGGGCATGTACAGATTGCCAAGACCGAATCTGTTTTCTCGAACCATCGCATCAGAGCAACGACTCCCCTGTTTCCATTAAAGGATTTGGGTTTGCAGTTCATGAAGTCCTTATACGAACACTCCCTTGGGTGTCCATGAGTAACTCCGGGGTTGGTTAAGTGGGTACCGCTACCAGATCCGAATGTACCACTTTCGCTGATGTGAGATAGAGCAGCTGCCATCGCGGCTGATATCGCTGCTTGGAGAGTAGCAGGATCGAACTGTGGAGTTGAGTTGGGGTTATCGGAGTAGTGCGCCTGTTTGATCTACGAGGAGGCATCTTTGCTAAAAGAATACAAAGACGAGATGGAAATAAGTCTATAGCAGTGGATATGAGCTGAAAGTTGAAAGACTATGTTATCCTAGTTCTGAATGTATCTAGTTCTGACTTTCATAGGGTTCTGGAAACAATTCATAAAGAAAGTCTATACAAAATAAACTTTATGAATAAAAAGTGGCTATTCTCGAATGAATATTTGTGAATTGAATAACTGATATTGGCTGCATGAAAAGAAATAATTCTAACACATAGTGTGAGTAGTGTAACCACTAGCTCATGAAGTCCATTAAGGTAATTATTTATTAGTGTAACGCATAAGACGTTTTTAGTTTCCCTGATTGATCATTTCTTGGAAACTTCTCATGAACCTATTCTTGTTCCTCCTTGACTCTTCTCCTGACCGCTATGAGGAAGTGGTTACATCTAACTGGGTTTGTCGTTCGAGAATGGAAGTGTCTAAAGAATTTATGAGATTAAGGTGATACATTATGGGGTGATCCTTACTGGGTCCTCCTATAATTGCGCAATGTATACAAGTTGTATATAATTTAAGATTAAATAGACCGTCGAATAAGTGATCCTACTCCAAAACCACAACCAAACAAGGAACAGGTAGTGAAGCATAGATCACAAATTCTAAGTTTATAAAATCTCAATTATATAAAACCTTGGAAGTATACACTCTGAAATCATAGACCTACCAGAAGGGTCTTTACATTATCACATAATTTATTTATATAGTGCCTAAAATACTCCTACAATATTTTAATGTAATGATCTTTGTATGTTTTAAACTTGTTGTTATGTTATAGCATCATAAAATACTCGCATAGTATTCTAACTTTATGTACTGATCTAGAAATCCCTTGAATAGAGTTAGGTAAGTTTTAAGTCTGTTGTAACACCACATCACTCCCAAACACATGCCGGTCACATCTCGAATGAATATAGTTGATCAGGCTATATTGATCCTAGATATGATTACATAACTGTCCAGGTTTGACCGCAGTGTTCAACCTTTAAATACTTCTGTTCTGTTCTTCTTGTGATACTTGTTCTAGTATGTATATATGTATAAGCAGGTGTGTATATTTTTAAATATATATTATTATCTAGAGCACTTCGGCCCCATTGCATTTATAGTTTTATATCTTTTATCGGTTGATATACTTAGTTCACTATAAACAATGCTCTGATACCAATCTGCCACACCCCCAAACCGGAACGGCGGAAACGTTCGGGGGTGGAGGACGTCATGTTTAGTATCACAACACATGTATCATAGTAATCATAGTAATAAACAACCATTGAATTTAAAATTAAAGTGTTTACAAGTAGTGATCCACAAAAGATTGAATCCAAAAGTAAATAATAAAACAAGACATGAAGATACTATACTTCATCTTCTGAATCCCAGCGCGCGTACCTGTCTACTAGTTTCCTGAGAATACAAGTTATTTTGAAAGCGTAGATCCGCATTTAAGCTGGTGAGTTCATAAGATTTTAGTGATGTAAAGTAAGTTGTAAGTTCTTTTAGAAAAGTTCGCATGTTCCTCCAGAAAATCCTATATTTCCTGATCTGATGAAAGATAAGTAGAATGACTCTACAATCTTTCTATGAGTACTAAACAGATACAAGTTATATAAAACTCAGAGTAAACAAACAATCGATTGTGTGTATCTGCCCAAAGCCCACAACTAAATAAGGAACAGGAAATGAGGCGGACGGCACACATCCCATTGTTTGTTAGGTCTTCGTTGTATATAACCCTGGCGTATTCACTTGGTACTCATGGGGTTAACTGTAATAGTTCCTTTAAATTTGATGAAAACATTCTTTAAGAAAAACCCTTATTTTCTTTAGTAAAAATGGTAACCACAGTAGTTCCTTCTATAATCACTTAGTTTATACTAGCCATATATAATCTAATACCGAACATATAGTTAATTATGTGAATCTGCCCTAAGCCCACAACCAAAGAAGGAACATGAAGTAAGGTGGAAAGCACACATCCAACTACCTTTCGGGTATTAATTATATATAACCCTGATGTATAAACTAAGGAATTATAGAATTAACCACCTAAGGTCCTTTAAGTTATACTGGTTTAATAAAATGGATTAAACCCTTTTACCGGTAAGTTTCTAGTTTTGTCTACCAAATGTTCTACTTGAAAAGTATGTTTTGTACTAGAAAACGGTGTACTGAATTAGTGTGCCATGACCTGACCCATACCTAGTACTCCTTATGATTACTTAGTGTATACGGAATATATATATGTCACACCCCCAGCCATCGGCGGAAACACCGGGTAGTGTAACGTCATTCTTCGTATCACAGTTATATAACATACATTGAACAGTACTAAGAAAATACATACCTTTATTGATAATTGAAAGTTACATAACTATTTTTCTAGAACCTGTTACATAATATCCGACTATGGCATACTTCTTAATGAACAGAAAGGTAATAGTAAAACTTCTTCTGTTCGAATACATACCTGCTTTTCAAGTTCCTAAAAACACATGCATTTTAAAATACGTCAACATAAAGTTGGTGAGTCCACAGGTTTTGACTCCATAAAATAATACATTGTTCCACGTTCAAAAGTATAGTTTGAAAGTATCATTTTAACTCTCCAACATTTAGTAGGTATATTAGGTATAATAGTTTACTTATCAATTAAGTGTTATACCTAAACATTCTTTAAACCTAAGGTATAAGTAGGGGGAAACTTATACTTAACATTAATACTTGTATACGACAAAGTATAATGCTTCTAACAATTTGCTACCATGAGCCTGTAACCGCTGCTATGACATAATACCTCTGATAAAACACACTCATGATTTACCATGAGAAACAAACACACTCATGATTTACCATGAGAACAACACCGTACGCTTCATCGACGCCGGAACAATAACAAGTAAAATGATAGTTCATCACTCGCTTTTGGTTGACTGTAGCTAACAGTCACAAGTGGGGTGGTCAACCCGTATACTAATTATACTCGACTTCCTCGCTCACATGGGATTAACGGTTACAGTTCAGAGGATTTCCGCTAAGATCCCCAATCTTAGTTGATGAATACAATTACTCATGTAGACTTCGACGGCTTCCTATAGCTCTAACAACAAAAGCATTTCCATGTCTAAAACCCTATGTTACTAGACTATGCTTTTAAACATTACTCCTAACTTCATAACATTTAGGCAGTATAACAGCTATATCTTGAAGTAAAACCAGGTTTTATCTTGACCTAAAACCAATAATAACAACATATAACGTTTCTAGTTTTATCCTGACATAAAACTATCAATAACAATATATAACATACTAAGTTTTATCTTGACATAAAACTAACAATAACAACATATAACATACGAAGTTTTATCTTGACATAAAACCAATAATAGCAACATACTTTATAACTTAACATATAGAACTTCCGAATATAACTTCGGTACTATATCGCACACAACATATATATAGAATCCTAAGTATAACTCAAGATCTACATTAGTAAATTAACATGCCGACAGGTTGATAATAGTTGTATATATTCAAAATATTATATTTAGAACAACTATACCCGACTAATATAACTATATACTATCACATAAACATAATAATAACGTATATATAATATTTAGCATGCGTTTTCGCCCGAAATATTAGAAGGTGGGGCCGTGAAACTCACCCTAGTAGCGTGATTTTATGTAATCTAAGCAGAAACGGTCAGCGTACAAGGTCGTCGGGGCTCGGGATGCAAGATGGCCTCAGCAAAGGAGAGAGGAGAAAGAATTTTAGGTGTAAGAATGGCTGAAGTCGGACCTGTTTTTTATAGTAGGGATTTTGGACCCCCACGTCGTGGGTTTTATAAAGCCCACGTCGTGACTTAAGATCTTATCCCCGTAGACTTGCCATTTGCGTCCCTAGCTTCGGAAGGTGGCCATGTGACTCATCACGTCATGGGATATCTTTGCTCACGTCGTAAGTTTGGATCTTATCCCCTCGCAGCCTCGTCACACACCTTCTAGATTCCAAGATGTGGATAAATGACTCCTCACGTCGTGAGTTCTGTGCTCACGTCATGAACTTAGTCAGATTAGGGTTTCTGACAGCTGAATCTTCGGAAGGTCGTAACTTTCACATACGAACTCCGTTTTTGACGTTCTTTATATGCACGCGTAGGTATTTACAAGTACTCAACTCTCTTTTAGACTCCAATAGCTAATTCTAAGTCTATTTTAAATTCCTCTTATTATAGATATTTATAGTGTTCGGTTTATCATAACTTCTTCATGCGAAGTCAGATTCAGACATTCTCTATATTTTTGGAATCGTATGGACGTATAATTTGAGTTGTATCATAAAGAAAGTTCATATTTATATTAAAATTTATCATGAACTACATATCACTCTTATCATATTACTAGTTTAACAAAATCACATTACATGATTGGTATAATCACATGTGATTGTCTATTGACCTATTTTGACTAGTGTTACAATATAAAGCTAAGATCGGATAGATAGTCGGCTGGGTGAATCTGCTCTAAGCCCACAACCAAACAAGCAACAGGAAATGAAGCGGAAAGAAAACATCCTACTACCTGTCGGACCCGATTAATATATATCCCTGATGTATAAACGAAGGAATCATAAAGTTAGCATTATAGGCCCCTTCCTAACTGAATGTACTAAGACTCGACTGTTCTGTTTGTCGCTTGTAATGATGTAAGTTTTCCCTAGTTTATAACTATCTTTACTCGAAAATAGTTTGCATTACCTTTTATGTGAGGATATCACATCATGAATGTAATGGGGAAAAATGAAAGTATGCAATAGTCTTTTAAACTGACTACTGAAGTACTGACTACCTTAAAGCCAGTTTGTTAATTAAGGTAAAATGTGATGAGGTTGTAACCATACTCGATTTGACTAGTATAAAATACGACGCTCCAAAGGCTTCGAAAATGGTATGGCATTTTTCACCCGTAGACTTGCAAGTCCCACTGTAGCTAGCAGCAAGGTGTGGGGTGTCAATCTCGTATAGATCTATACATAAACTCACGCTCTCCCTCCAGGAGACTCTGGTTACAAAACACGACCTAACAAGTATATTGCTAAGTCATCAAGTAGTGGTTTCACATTATTGTTATCTTGTTCTTGTTATAGTATGTTCCTCCCTGAACTTGTTATCGTATGTTCTCTCTGTTCTATTGTATAGTATGTTCTCTCTATTATAGTGTATAGTATGTGCTCTCTGTTATAGTGTAGTACGTTCTCTCTGTTATAGTGTAGTATGTTCCTCCTTGTATTAGTTATAGTATGAACTGAACCCCTAAACTATACCTATTATAGTTTACTAGTATGTTTACTTGAACTGTTACTGACTTGGATAAAAGACTCATTTATCTACTAAGTTATGATTGTACTTTAAAAACAGTGTTTTATAAACAATAAAGTAACATAACTTTAAAAGAGTTGTTGCAATGATTTGATCACTTAAAAACACATAATCAATCCTTTAAAATGATGTTTATCACAAAGCATTTACACAATTATCATTGTGTTCAACTTGTATTCCCCCTTAAAAACATTTAAAACTATTAAAAGATTGATTATAGGGGTATGAACTCACCTTATGTGGGTGATTCAATTGCAGATTCGTGCACGGATGAGGAGTTCAACGAATGAATTCCCGAGACATAAACGAGTCCTAAATGACATATAATGGCATATATTGGCATGTAATTAGTGTTTTAAACAACTAACATGAAAGTAAACACCCTTCGGGACTAGGAAACACTTGGACTAGGTGTTACAGTCACATGTGATTGATCAAAGGGGGTTTACGGCCACACTATGGAGTGTACGGCCATGGAGTGTACAGCCGTACACTCATGGTAAAACATGCATAAATAGGGTGTTTGAATCATGGGGAAACTAGTAGGTCTATTGTACAACAAGAAGATAAACAAGGTTCCCATTTTGGAGGGTCTTTTGGAGGGTTTTGAGGTGTGTACGGCCATGCAAGGGTGTACGGTCGTACACTCCTTTTGTTCATGCAAAATGGTCATTTCTAGGGTGATTATCAAGAGTTTACAATGTATATTAAGCATATGGAAGGGATACTTACGATTTGGAAGCTTGAAGAGGGTTCACGACCACCAAGAACAAGTGTGTGTTCTTGGTGAAAGATGATGATCTTGAAGATCTACCCAAAAAGATGATTTTCATGGATGAAATCAAAGGGTGATACTAGATCAAGAAGAATAACAACTAAATAGATGGAAGAATCACTTACGTTTTTGAAGATCAAGGTGAAAAGCTTGATGATACTTGAGAGAGAATTAGATTTCTAGACTTGGAAGTGTAAGAAATGAATAGAAATGAAGGGATATGATACTTATGGGGGTTGTGTTAACGTCCATCATGGGTGTACGGCCATACACCCATGTGTGCGGCCGTACACTCCCTTTGATGGAGTGTTTGGCTCGATTGCAACGCGATGAACTTTAGTAACTCAATTCCTATACCCTATCCTTGAATGTACTAGGCTTAGAACACTCAAACAGACTCTAAACAATGCTAAAAGATAGAAGAAATGAGTCTGAAGTTCGATTGATTGGCTGGTCTTACAAGGCAAAAAATTTCGGGTTGTCACAACACCCCCACCTACTATTGCTAGCTACAATCCCGACAGGATAACTTTCTTTATTTTTCAAACCCTATTCGACATCCGATGAAGGGTCGTGCGGGAAAATCATTAGTATATAGCGTCGATTATGGGGCTCGTGGTAATACATTATAACCACCTTAGATATCTGACTACCTCGAGGGACGCCTTCAAGTAGTAAATAAAATATGTTAGGATTAATAGAATATTCTAAAATACAAAGATAATAAGATAGGATCGGTAAAATATCCTATAAAATGATAAAATAGGATCAGTAAAACATCCTACAAATCCAGTAAGATAGGAATGGTAAAATATCCTACAAAGATAGAAATATAGGATTGGTAAAGTATCCCATAAAGATAGTAGGATAGGAGTAGCATAATATCCCATTCGGAAGACTTATAAGTTACAAGATGAAAGAAATTTTAGAAGTGATAATATACTAAAGCATAGGAAATGAGGAATATAAGTAAACTGATCGTAATCATTGTAATAATTCTTAAAAAGTTTTCAATGTTTATTTAAAACCTAAGAATTCACCAACATCAAGTTGACGTTTTCAAAGCCGCAAGTATTCCTAGGATGGAGTAAGGATCAATGCAAGGAAGGACTTGAACTTTAAGATAGATACATAGGTTTCATTCATTCCTTGTAATAGACGTCATTTATAAAATGGTAGTTATGGTTTGTGCTTTGTGATTTTGGTTATTTATGTATACACCGGCACCACTCGACATTTTTGCCAACGACCGAGGAAGGTGTGACAATTTTTGAATAAAGATTTTGACCTTTTGACCTTTGACCGTTGACTTTGATCTTTGACAAAGTTTGACTTTAGGTTAAATAGTGTAATTTGAGTAGTAGATTGAGGTTTCGTCACTGTTTATTGTATACGTGACCGATAGAGTCGATATCTGGAGTAGCGATCAGTTATGCTATTTTTCAGTATGTGAGGTGAGTTTTCCTCACTATACTTGTGGGTCGAAGACACCAATGTTGGCCCACTAGGTTATCTATCATGGTATATAAAATGTCGATACGATGTGGTGATGTGTTAGATCTGAATGATTATCTGTTTGTTGGTTATGTGTTTATCTGTTGCATATGTCGACATAGTGAAGTTGGGTTAATGCATTACTGTTATGTGTGAAAGCCAACAAATCTGGGAGTAAGCCAGACATAAGTTATGGGTCGGGAAGGCAAGCCAGACTATTTACGTGGGCTCGGGAGCAATCCATACATGAGTTGTGGGCAAGGGGTAATCCAGTCTGATGACGGTGGACCCAGTATGCATGTTGTTGTATGTTGTGTGGTGGTATTTTGGGAAACTCACTAAGATGTGGCTTATAGTTTGATTGTTATGGTTTTACGTACTTCAGAGGACAGGGGAAGGGTGAAGGCTTGATCATGTACATCATCCTGGATTTTATGAGATTATGATTTTGGGAATACTCTGATTCTTGTTTTATGACTTTTGGAAACTATGATTTTGTGATATTTGTGGTTTTTGAATTGGTTTAAAAATTAAAAATTTTGCCTTGATTATGGGATATTACAAGTTAGTATCAGAGCCCTAGTTTGAGAGAATTAGATGAGCATTCGTGTGAATCCATACTCAAACTAAGGATTTGTATATGTTTTCAAAAAAAATTTAAATTGTCTTCAAAGGTAACCAAGGAAGGATGAGATTTTTACGATTACCCAGAGCAAGAAAGTATACCCCAAGATATGCACACTTTTATTTGTGTATAATGACTATGATAGAAATGCATGCTAGTTGTAGGCTAGGGATCTTCGGGAATGGCATAATAGAATTGCCTGAGTTATAATGCCTAATAGCCTAGGATGTTCTCCTGTATGCTAGATGAAATTGAATCATTACTGTAGTTTCTTAGTTTATTCACCATAATGGTGTATAAGTAATATTTTATAGCCTGAGAATGTTTGGTTTAGCCTTGTATACCGTACGATTTGAGTACCTAGTCACCATATGTCCTGAATTGGTCAACTCAGAGATCAATAAGATCAATGCATACCTCCAAGGGTTAACTCCCCATATCAGGATCGAGGTCTAAGCACACCAGTCCAATACCTATGAGAAAGCTAAATATTTAGCCTTCAGTATCAAGGAACTTGTGAACCAATACTCAAGGAGGAGTAAGAAGAAGTCCAAAGAACTCAAGAACAAGCAGGAAGGAACCACCAAGGGAAGATCTAGTCAACCCTTGTGGAAGGAAAGATAGGAAAGGAAGCATCGTGAGAGATCACCCACTCCACCAAGGGGATACTTGGGAAGACTTCCCATGTGTAATAGTTGTGGACTTCATCATCTAGGAAAATGTGAGGAATTTAGGTGTAACAATTGCAAAAGACCATGATACATCGCAAGCGTTTGCAAGAGACAACCAGGCCAGTAAAAGGGAATATTATGTGTTAGAATAAAGAGGTTTAGGGAAAGTCTCATAGAAGTGATTATGTAATGTTTAACAAGGGAATTGGAAACCTTTGAAGTTGTACTCATTATTATTATATAAAGATCTACTTTTGAGTATAGGTAGTAATAGAAAAATAAACATATAAATCCTTCCAAAAATCCACACCAATATTAAAATAAAAGGTCTAGGTTTCCTATTGGTGTAAAATAAGGATGAAATCAAATAGAATTTCAAAAGACAGATGTTAGGTTCTAATGATAAGTTAAAGAATTAGAAGTAGAACTAAAAAGGAAATTTAATTGTCCCAACAAAAATGAAAAGGATCGATCCCTGTGTAAGAAATCGGTCTCCTCTAATAAGATTACCCTAAGGTTTGAATTTCGAGACAAAATTCCTAAAACAGGGGGAGAATGTGACAATTGGGAAATTCCGTCATCAACCGTCACTAGAAATTAGCATCAACAAATGACAATAATAGACTTTGTTTCATATTTCGGGAAAATATGATCAGATGTGCTATGATTTATAAATAAGAATAAGGTTAATAGGATAAAAAATGAGTGACCAAAAGTTGTACCACAATTAATAATGGTCTGTGTACTTGGAATGTGCACAGCAAAGTGGTACCAAAGATATAAACTTTGCAAAAATCTATCTCCAATTGGAGGAGTTATGATTTTATAAAAAGTAAAAATCAACCGTGTTAATAACGCTACTAATGTCAACATAGTATACAGAAATCGGTTGAGTTTTGGCTAACGCCACTAAAAGGAAAATCATAGTACTTTGAGAGATAATGAATTTAAAAAGAAAAAGGTCAAAAACGGAGTTCGTATAAAGAAGATAGGATTTTTAGAAAAATATAAAATACAGGTTAAAAATAAAAGTTAGAATTTGACAACGCATCCTTAAGGAAAGTTGTAGTACTAGTAGAGAGCTATACAAATATATAAAGAGGGTAAGATACAAGATTCATATAAGTAAGATAGGAATTTTTATAAAAGATTTAGAGTTGCACACCAATTGCGCATCATGCTCGACACGCACGTCTAACACCCATATTATTCGTGATTGGAGAGACGTGGACTATCAGAAGTGTGACCCGTGGCAAAATATATATGGAGCCATGAGTCGAGTGCATGACACCCACGGAGTTCACCACATGCATAAGCACTATAAATAGAGGTGCTCAGCTTCTGAGTTCTTCACACCCAAAAATCTCTCTCTCTCTCTCTCTCTCTCTCTCTCTCTCTCTCTCTTATATATATATATATATATATATATATATATATATATATATATATATATATATATATATATATATATATATATATATATATATATATATATTTCTAAAAATCGTACATACATACATACACATAAGATAATTATGAGATCTATAAATTTTAATTATCAAGTATAAAGTAAAAGATTTATATTGTGATAGTTATAGAAAATCGTTAAGAAAGAAAGATAAAAGATAAAATACCTAAGGTTAATATGTTAGTGAGCGGTTATTATTCATCCTTAGCCTGATTAAACTTGGCTACCCCAAACGTGTAAGCGTTAATCTTGCGAGAGCCAGAAAGATATGTATAAATCTATACGGGGTTTGACACCTGTCACACCCCCAAACCGGAACGGCGGAAACGTTCGGGGGCAGAGGACGTCATGTTTAGTATCACAACACATGTATCATAGTAATCATAGTAATAAACAATCATTGTATTAATATTAAAGTGTTTACAAGTAGTGATCCACAAAAGATTGAATCCAAAAGTAAATAATAAAACAAGACATGAAGCTACTATACTTCATCTTCTGAATCCCCGCGCGCGTACATGTCTACTAGTTTCCTAAGAATACAAGTTATTTAGAAAGCGTAGATCAGCATTTAAGCTGGCGAGTTCATAAGATTTTAGTGATGTAAAGTAAGTTGTAAGTTCTTTTTGAAATGTTCGCCTGTTCCTCCAGAAAATCCTATATTTCCCGATCTAATGAAAGATAAGTAAAATGACTCTATAATCCTTTCTATGAGTAGTAAACGGATACAAGTTATATAAAACTCAGAGTAAACAAACAATCGATTGTGTGTATCTGCCCTAAGCCCACAACCAAACAAGGAACAGGAAATGAGGCGGAAGGCACACATCCCATTGTTTGTTAGGTCTTCGTTGTATATAACCCTGGCGTATTCACTTGGTACTCATGGGGTTAACTGTAATAGTTCCTTTATATTTGATGAAAACATTCTTTAAGAAAAACCCTTATTTTCTTTAGTAAAAATGGTAACCACAGTAGTTCCTTCTATAATCACTTAGTTTATACTAGCCATATATAATCTAATATCGAACAGATAGTTAATTATGTGAATCTGCCCTAAGCCCACAACCAAACAAGGAACAGGAAGTAAGGCGGAAAGCACACATCCAACTACCTATCGGGTATTAATTATATATAACCCTGATGTATAAACTAAGGTATTATAGAATTAACCACCTAAGGTCCTTTAAGTTATACTAGTTTAACAAAATGGATTAAACCCTTTTACCGGTAAGTTTCTAGTTTTGTCTACCAAATGTTCTACTTGAAAAGTATGTTTTGTACTAGAAAACGGTGTATTGAATTAGTGTGCCATGACCTGACCCATAACTGGTACTCCTTATGATTACTTAGTGTATACGGAATATATATAAAGCTAGGATCGGATAGATAGTAGGCTGGGTGAATCTGCTCTAAGCCCACAACCAAACAAGGAACAGGAAATGAAGCGAAAAGCACACATCCTACTACCTGTCGAACCCGATTAATATATATCCCTGATGTATAAACTAAGGAATCATAAAGTTAGCATTATAGGCCCCTTTCTAACTGAATGTACTAAGACTCGACTGTTCTGTTTGTCGCTTGTAATGATGTAAGTTTTCCCTAGTTTATAACTATCTTTACTCGAAAATAGTTTGCATTACCTTTTATGTGAGGATATCACATCATGAATGTAATGGGGAAAAATGAAAGTATGCAATGGTCTTTTAAACTGACTACTGAAGTACTGACTACCTTAAAACTAGTTTGTTAATTAAGGTAAAATGTGATGAGGTTGTAACCATACTCGATTTGACTAGTATAAAACACGACTCTCCAAAGGCGTCGAAAATGGTATGGCATTTGTCACCCGTAGACTTGCAAGTCCCACTATAGCTAGCAGCAAGGTGTGGGGTGTCAATCTCGTATAGATCTATACATAAACTCACACTCTCTCTCCAGGAGACTCTGGTTACAAAACACGACCTAACAAGTATATTGCTAAGTCGTCAAGTAGTGGTTTCACATTATTGTTATCTTGTTCTTGTTATAGTATGTTCCTCCCTGAACTTGTTATCGTATGTTCTCTCTGTTCTATTGTATAGTATGTTCTCTCTATTATAGTGTATAGTATGTTCTCTCTGTTATAGTGTAGTATGTTCTCTCTGTTATAGTGTAGTATGTTCCTCCTTGTATTAGTTATAGTATGAACTGAACCCCTAAACTATACCTATTATAGTTTACTAGTATGTTTACTTGAACTGTTACTGACTTGGATAAAAGACTCATTTATCTACTAAGTTATGATTGTACTTTAAAAACGGTGTTTTATAAACAATAAAGTAACATAACTTTAAAAGAGTTGTTGCAATGATTTGATCACTTAAAAACACATAATCAATCCTTTAAAATGATGTTTATCACAAAGCATTTACACAATTATCATTGTGTTCAACTTGTATTCCCCCCCCCCCCCCTTAAAAGCATTTAAAACGATTAAAAGATTGATTATAGGGGTATGAACTCACCTTATGTGGGTGATTCAATTGCAGATTCGTGTAAGGATGAGGAGTTCAACGAATGAATTCCCGAGACAAAAACGAGTCCTAAATGACATATATTGGCATGTAATTAGTGTTTTAAACAACTAACATGAAAGGAAACACCCTTCGGGACTATGAAACACTTGGACTAGGTGTTACAGTCACATGTGATTGATCAAAGGGGGTATACGACCACACTATGGAGTGTACGGCCATGGAGTGTACGGTCGTACACTCATGGTAAAACATGCATAAAGAGGGTGTTTGAATCATGGGGAAACTAGTGGGTCTATTGTACAACAAGAATATGAACAAGGTTCCCATTTTGGAGGGTCTTTTGGAGGGTTTTGACGTGTGTACGGCCATACAAGGGTGTACGGCCGTACACTCCTTTTGTTCATGCAAAATGGTCGTTTCTAGGGTGATTATCAAGAGTTTACAATGTATACTAAGCATATGGAAGGGATACTTACGATTTGGAAGCTTGAAGAGGGTTCACGACCACCAAGAACAAGTGTGTGTTCTTGGTGAAAGATGATGATCTTGAAGATCTACCCAAAAAGATGATTTTCATGGATGAAATCAAAGGGTGATACTAGATCAAGAAGAATACCAACTAAATAGATGGAAGAATCACTTACGTTTTTGAAGATCAAGGTGAAAAGCTTGATGATACTTGACAGAGAATTGGATTTCTAGACTTGAAAGTGTAAGAAATGAATAGAAATGAAGGGATATGATACTTATGGGGGTTGTGTTCACGGCCATCATGGGTGTACGGCCATATGCCCATGTGTGCAGCCGTACACTCCCTTAGATGGAGTGTTTGGCTCGATTGCAACGCGATGAACTTTAGTAACTCAATTCCTATACCCTATCCTTGAATGTACTAGGCTTAGAACACTCAAACAGACTCTAAACAATGCTAAAAGATAGAAGAAATGAGTCTGAGTTTCCATTGATTGGATGGTCTTACAAGGCAAAAATTTTCGGGTTGTCACAACACCCCCACCTACTATTGCTAGCTACAATCCCGACAGGATAACTTTCTTTATTTTTCAAACCCTATTCGACATCCGATGAAGGGTCGTGCGGGAAAATCATTAGTATATAGCATCGATTATGGGGCTCGTGGTAATACATTACAACCACCTTACAGATCTGACTACCTCAAGGGACGCCTTCAAGTAGTAAATAAAATATGTTACGATTAATAGAATATCCTAAAATACAAAGATAATAAGATAGGATCGGTAAAATATCCTATAAAATGATAAGATAGGATCAGTAAAACATCCTACAAATCCAGTAAGATAGGAATGGTAAAATATCCTACAAAGATAGAAATATAGGATTGGTAAAGTATCCCATAAAGATAGTAGGATAGGAGTAGCATAATATCTCATTCGGAAGACTTATAAGTTACAAGATCCAAGAAATTTTAGAAGAGATAATATACTAAAGCATAAGAAATAAGGAATATAAGTAAACTGATTGTAATCATTGTAATAATTCTTAAAACGTTTCAAAAGGAGATTATTCTATGTTTATTTAAAACCTAAGAATTCACCAACATCAAGTTGACGTTTTCAAAGCCGCAAGTATTCTAGGATGGAGTAAGGATCAATTCAAGGAAGGACTTGAACTTTAAGATAGATACATAGTTTTCATTCATTCATTGTAATAGACGTAATTTATAAGATGGTAGTTATGGTTTGTGCTTTGTGATTTTGGTTATTTATGTAAACACCGGCACCACTCGACATTTTTGCCAACGACCGGGGAAGGTGTGACAAATTTTGAATAAAGATTTTGACCTTTTGACCTTTGACCGTTGACTTTGATCTTTGACCATGTTTGACTTTAGGTTAAATAGTGTAATTTTGAGCAGTAGATTGAGGTTTTGTCAATGTTTATTGTATACGTGACCGATAGAGTCGATATCTGGAGTAACGATCAGTTATGCTATTTTTCGGTATGTGAGGTGAGTTTTCCTCACTATACTTGTGGGTCGAAGACACCAATGTTGGCCCACTAGGTTATCTATCATGGTATATAAAATGTCGATACGATGTGGTGATGTGTTAGATCTGAATGATTATCTGTTTGTTGGTTATGTGTTTATCTGTTGCATATGTCGACATAGTGAAGTTGGGTTAACGCATTATTGTTCTATGTGAAAGCTAACAAATCTGGGAGTAAGCCAGACATAAGTTGTGGGTCGGCAAGGCAAGCCAGACTATTTATGTTGGCTCGGGAGCAATCCATACATGAGCTGTGGGCAAGGGGTAATCCAGTCCGATGACTGTGGACCCAGTATGCATGTTGTTGTATGTTGTGTGGTGGTATTTTGGGAAACTCACTAAGATGTGGCTTACAGTTTTATTGTTATGGTTTTACGTACTTCATAGGACAGGGGCAAGGCGAAGGCTTGATCATGTACATCATCCTGGATTTTATGAGATTATGATTGTGGGAATATGTTGTTGTATGTTGTGTGGTGGTATTTTGGGAAACTCAATAAGATGTGGCTTACAGTTTGATTGTTATGGTTTTACATACTTCAGAGGACATGGGCAAGGCGAAGGCTTGATCATGTACATCATCCTGGATTTTATGAGATTATGATTTTGGGAATACTCTGATTCTTGTTTTATGACTTTTGGAAACTATGATTTTGTGATATTTGTGGTTTTTGAATTGGTTTAAAAATTAAAATTTTTGCCTCAATTATGGGATATTACAAGTTAGTATCAGAGCCCTAGTTTGAGATAATTAGATGAGCATTCGTGTGAATCCATACTCAAACTAAGGATTTGTATATGTTTTCAAAATTGTTTTTAAATTGTCTTCAAAGGTAACCAAGGAAGGATGAGATTTTTACGATTAGCCAGAGCAAGAAAGTATACCCCAAGATATGCACACTTTTATTTGTGTATAATGACTATGATAGAAATGCATGCTAGTTGTAGGCTAGGGATCTTCAGGAATGGCATGATAGAATTGCCTGAATTATAATGCCTAATAGCCTAGGATGTTCTCCTGTATGCTAGATGAAATTGAATCATTACTGTAGTTTCTTAGTGTATGCACCATAATGGTATATAAGTAATATTTTATAGCCTGAGAATGTTTGGTTTAGCCTTATTTCCTATTCCTTATTTTCTTGTGGGCTTAGGGTAGAATCAAGTATTCGGATGTCTATGCAATCTAGAGTTATGTATGACTAGCATGCATGAGTAACTACAGGGTTGGTGGAAGTTCCATGAGTGAGTGCAGTTTATAGCAACCACTATTAAGAGAATGTGTACGATGTATGTGTATCCTAGATGTTGGGTCTTACGATCGGATGGTCTGTGATGACCCCTTGTGTAACGTTCTTTTCAGGTGAGCAAAACTCAAGTCTAAAATTACAAAGGATTTAACCTTACTCACGAAGTGAGGAATGTATGCCACGTCGTGAGGGGTTTAATAAGTATGCACTTCACTTTGGGCTCACAAAGTAAGCACATATTGGCTCACGACGTGAGAACTGTTGGATTAGGTGTCTAAGCCCGTAACTATAATTGGTATGTACTTGACCCGATACAAGCATGGTCCATTTGGGTTGTAACACTCTAGAACAATTTGATAGGATGGATATTGGAGAAAGAGGTTAATTGTGACAACCGTCAAAATTGAGTCAAGTCAAAGTCAAACAAAGTCAACAAGTCAAAACCAATCGACTCAATTAACCCTTGTATATTAGGGTTTACACTATGTAATTACTGTACAATGCAATATTTTAATGAGAGAAACATTATTTGGAAAGTTCGTGTGTTGAATTTCCTAAGTCTCAAATGCAGTAAACATTGAACCAAAACGATAAAAAAAATTATTGCACACTCATCGGGAGTGTGTACGACACTAAAACACGGTTTAACGGGGTTTACGAACCTTGCATTGTGAAGCCGGACACTCAAATTAATCACAAACGAAACCTCTCTAAATCGTTTTCACTCTATCTCTTTCTATTTGAAATCTCTCCCAAATCTCTCCCAAATCTCTCTCAAAAGTTACTTTAACTTTTTGTAATCATTCGGGCCATCCCGACCCTTAACCGGGTCAAAAACCACTTGAAACGGGGTAAAAACGGGTAAAATAACCTTAAGGAACCAAACCCTCCTATTAGAAGCGAAAAATCTCATGAGAAGCCTCTCAGGACCGAAGCCTCTCATTAGAAGCCTCTCAGGACAGAAGCCTCGCATGAGAAGCCTCTCAGACAGCCCATGCGAGAGGTCTCGCAGACGGCCCCTTTTTACCGGTTTTTCGACTACGACTTCGTTTTAACTCCGTTTTTCATTATTTTAACGTGGGATTTTCACCCAAAACTTTATTTTATAAACTAAGGCCCCAAAATATATAAATCTCCAGGGTTTTTATAAAAATGTATTAAAAGAATTGGTGGTTGGACTAATTATTGAGGGAATATTTGTTTTTCCTTATTTTATGACAAAAGCAAGCCACCACCACCTCACTCTATGATCAGCCATTCTTTCCAACCACCCCTTGTCTCCTTGGGGGACCTTTACACCCTATCTCCAGCTCTTCCCACGTTCTAAGAGCTGGAGGATTGGTCCTCTCTCCTCATTCTCCTTAAAAGCCCTTTCATTCTACACTTAGCAACCAAGAACACTCTCCAAAATTCTCTCATCTTTTCTCTCAACTTCAAGAACTTCAAGGCTTTTTCCAGGGATTTCTTTCTTCAATTAGTAAGTATCTTCATCATTCACATAATTATTAAACTCCATTCTACTCAAATCATTGATATCTTACACAAATTCCATCTTATTCGGTGTTAGATTCTCGAATCATCAAGACATCTTCTTAGTGTTCTTGGGTTGAACACTTCCTCTATCTCACTTTCATCTACTGAAATCACATAAGGTGAGTTCATACCCCTACATTTACATGTTTTTCTTAAGTTTTAAGGGGGGAATGCAAGTAAAATCATCAAGAACACAATTAAACTTTTTCTATCAGATTACATCAGAAAAGATGAACTTCGATCACGGACTGTTTTGGTCAACTTAAATATTTAGTTTTCAAAACTGTTCCAGGTGCAAGTAGTTCAAACTCTTAGATTTAAAATGGCTACTTGCACATCTCCAAATGATTTTTCTACAATTTATGGTGATTTTTACAAAACTGCCTATCATTTCAGAGGCAAACCCGGACCAGTCTGTGATTATGGACATTTTCACCTCTGTTAGAGATCACTAAAAATCATGATAAAATTTACGAACAAACTAGACTCATATTCCAAACTCTCAGAATTTGCGGATTTGGATTTAGAGCTTTGATGATTTTTCTATAAATTTTCTAAGAACAGCAACAGAAACTGTATTCAACAAAAAGTTGCTGTCAATTTCATTTCACCTTGTAACATGTTGAGCAAGGTGTATATCTTTATGTGATTATATGTTATTGCAATATATGTCATTTTGTCTTAATATATAGACACAAATCAATTTACAAATGGATTTGGACATATTGAATATAAAGAATAACAAGTGATTATAATCAAAGTACAACCGATATATTCAAACATTTAATAAACTATTTTGAATATAGTTTGCATACATTACTACGTACTACCCTTGGTTGATAAACTATAATAGGTATAGTTTATGATACATTACATAACACATACATTTAAAAAGGGTACATTTATACAAAGAAGATTTTCATTAAGCAAGGTACGGCCATACGGTACCAAGTTTTCATTACACTACACGTAAATTCGTTAATGACTTCTGTGAGACATTCGCTTCAATTTACAAATAAGTCCTGTATTATAACCAGAGTCTCCTCGAGGGAGAGCGTGATACTTGTGTATAGATCTATATTGGGTTTGACAAACCCACACCTAAACTGCATGCAACAGTTAGACCGATAGGTCTGGGGTGACAAATGTCATAACATTTCCGACGCCTGAAGAACGTCGTTTCAGGCCAACTAGGTCATAGCATGGTTATAATAACTCACATGTGGTATTAACAAACATAGAATTTACGGGGATTTCACTAAAATCAAACGAGTTTATGTCGATTTAAACTTGCATTGTTTTACTATAAAGAACGAACACTACTTGTACATTTCGGTCTTTGGGTTTTAAGACTACATTTACACATTAAGGAAAATATTGGATTTTCTGGAACGAACACTACTTTTACAAGAAAAGGCTTTAATAAACTCACATAAAGTATTAATGAATATTGGAATTTACGGGAACTTCATTAAAATTAAACGAGTTTATGTCGATTTAAACTTACATTATTTATTATAAGTAAGAAAAGTTACTTATACATTTCGGTCTTTGGATTTAAGACTACATATACATTTTAAGGAAAATATTGGATTTTTCTAAAACAAATACTACTTTTACAAACGAAAGGCTTTTAATAATACCAAACAAAAGCTTATGAACTCACCAACCTTTGTGTTGACACTTTTTCAAACAACTTGTATTCTCAGGAAATCATTAAACAGGTAACCAAGTGCTTTTGAGGATGGGACGCTAAGGCGTCTACTATTTCATATTTTGTCAACATATTGTAATTGATTCGTAAACATGTAATTCATACAATGATGTAACTTTTTCAATTATATATATGTTGGTTGTGTTTGCTTGGATTACTATTACAATTGTTGTTATGATACTATACATGAAGTCCTCCACCCCCGGACATTTCCGCCATCCTTGGTTTGGGGGTGTGACAGATTGGTATCAGAGCACAGTTTATAGTGAATTAAGTATATCAAACCACATAAGATATACAAACTATAAACACAATTGGGACTAATAGTCTCTGATTTGTGCATTTTTCAAATAAATATACTTTTAGAAAATAAATGATTTTCTTGATTAAAGTATACATACATACATTACATGCTCGCATGGTATCATAACTAGCGAAAACATAAATCAAAAGAAGAAGAGTTGAACATTTTGAGTATGCCTTAGTATATGTGGATTAAGTCTGGGAAGGATATAGCCTGATCAACTATATCTGTCCGGGAATTGACTTGCATATACCGGGGGATGGTCAGGATGGGCAACAAATCTAACAAACCTAATAACACACTACAAAGGATACTTTAAGAACTCAAAACTAAACATTTACAAATACTATAGGAGTATTTTGTGTTACTATAATAAATTATCTGAGAATTAAATAGGTCTTTATTTATAGATCAATAGCTGCTAAGTGGATGCGCTAAGGTCATATGTAACTAAGATGCTATAGACTTAGAATTTATGTATCTTTGTTTCACTTCCTGTCCTTGTTTGGTTGTGGTCTTGGAGTTAGGGTCATCTATTCGAAGGACTATTATATCTTAATCACATATGACTGGTATGCACTTTGCAACTAATGAAGTAACCGATAAAGATCTTTTTAAAACATAAATATATTAATTATGTCCCGACTAAATTAGTATGTGTGAAACTTTTACAAACGGTCATATACTTGGAAACAAGAAGCTGCTTTCCAAATGTTAAAACAAGCCCTATGCAGAGCACCGATCTTGTCTCTCCCAGAGGGAACCGAAGACTTCGTAGTGTACTGTGATGCTTCGAATCAAGGCCTCGGATGTGTGCTCATGCAGAGAGGGAAGGTTATCGCATATGCATCAAGACAGCTTAAGACGCACGAGGTTAATTATACTACGCACGACCTGGAATTAGGAGTAGTAGTATTCGCTTTGAAGATCTGGAGACACTACCTCTACGGCACGAAATGCACTATCTTCACTGATCACAAAAGTCTTCAGCATATCCTCAATCAGAAAGAGCTCAACATGCGACAGAGGAGATGGGTAGAGTTGCTGAATGACTACGAGTGCGAAATTCGTTATCATCCGGGCAAGGCCAATGTAGTGGCCGATGCTCTAAGCAGGAAGGAGTACTCGGGCCGCCGAGTAAAATCCTTAACAATGACAATCCATTCCCACCTGACCATACAAATCAAGGAAGCTCAACTCGAAGCTTTGAAACCAGAAAAGGTGGCAGGAGAGACATTAAGGGGAATGGATAAAAACTTAGAAGTCAAGGATGATGGAGCACGTTATATCATGAACCGGATTTGGACACCGAAGTTCGGTGGACTCCGAGACGTCGTCATGAATGAAGCACACAAGACTCGATACTCCATCCATCCCGGGTCGGATAAGATGTATCTGGACCTCAAGAAATTATACTGGTGGCCGAACATGAAAGCTGAGATTGCTACCTATGTGAGCAAGTGCCTGACTTGCGCCAAGGTCAAAATCGAATACTAGAAACCATCCGGGCTATTACAACAGCCGGATATACCTGAGTGGAAGTGGGAACGAATAACCATGGACTTCATAACCAAGCTGCCTAAGACATCGGGCGGGCTTGACACCATATGGGTAATCGTAGACAGATTGACCAAATCAGCACACTTCCTACCGATAAAAGAAACCGACAAGATGGAGAAGCTGACTAGAACGTACATCAAAGAGATTGTACGACTCCATGGTGTGCCGATATCCATTATCTCCGATAGAGATAGTAGATTTACCTCACGGTTTTGGCAGTCTCTACAAAAATCCTTGGGAACTAGGCTTGACATGAGTACGGCCTACCACCCACAAACCGACGGACAGAGCGAACGAACCATTCAAACATTGGAAGACATGTTAAGAGCTTGTGTGATAGACTTCGGTAAAGCATGGGATACCCATCTACCGCTTATCGAATTCTCCTACAATAACAGCTATCATACTAGCATCAAAGTCGCTCCATTCGAAGCTCTTTACGGTCGCAAATGCAGATCACCCCTGTGTTGGGCTGAGGTGGGGGATACACAGCTAGCTAGAGGACAAGTCTCTAATAGCACCCTCACTGGCCCTGAAATCATAAGGGAAAAGAGTCTCGAGATCGGCAAAAGAGTTACGCAGACAAACAACGCAAACCCTTGGAATTCCAGGTGGGTGATCGTGTACTACTAAACGTTTCCCCTTGGAAAGGAATGATACGATTCGGCAAACGCGGGAAACTAAATCCAAGGTACATCGGGCCATTCGAAATCCTTGCTAGGATTGGGCCAGTAGCATACAAACTTCGATTACCTCAGGAACTCGACAAAGTACATCCCACATTTCACATGTCGAACCTAAAGAAGTGTTTTTCTGGTGAGACACTCGTAATACCACTCGACGAAATCGAAGTTAACAAAAATCTCCACTTCATGGAGGAACCAGTCAAAATCATGGATCGGGAAATCAAACGAACGAAACAAAGTCGTATTCCCATCGTGAAGGTCCGTTGGAACGCTAAACGAGGGCCTGAGTTCACCTGGGAACGCGAAGATCAAATGAAACAAAAATACCCACATCTTTTCCCAAACTCTTGATGTCCCAGTCAAATGCAAATTTCGGGACGAAATTCCTTCTAACGGGGGGATGATGTGACAACCGTCAAAATTGAGTCAAGTCAAAGTCAAACAAAGTCAACAAGTCAAAACCAATCGACTCAATTAACCCTTGTATATTAGGGTTTACACTATGTAATTACTGTACAATGCAATATTTTAATGAGAGAAACATTATTCGGAAAGTTCGTGTGTTGAATTTCCTAAGTCTCAAATTCAGTAAACATTGAACCAAAACGATAAAAAAAATTATTGCACACTCATCGGGAGTGTGTACGACACTAAAACACGGTTTAACGGGGTTTACGAACCTTGCGTTGTGAAGCCGGACACTCAAATTAATCACAAACGAAACCTCTCTAAATCGTTTTCACTCTATCTCTTTCTATTTGAAATCTCTCCCAAATCTCTCTCAAAAGTTACTTTAACTTTTTGTAATCATTCGGGCCATCCCGACCCTTAACCGGGTCAAAAACCACTTGAAACGGGGTAAAAACGGGTAAAATAACCTTAAGGAACCAAAACCCTCCTATTAGAAGCGAAAACTCTCATGAGAAGCCTCTCAGGACCGAAGCCTCTCAGGACCGAAGCCTCTCATTAGAAGCCTCTCACGACAGAAGCCTCGCATGAGAAGCCTCTCAGACAGCCCATGCGAGAGGTCTCGCAGACGGCCCCTTTTTACCGGTTTTTCGACTACGACTTCGTTTTAACTCCGTTTTTCATTATTTTAACGTGGGATTTTCACCCAAAACTTTATTTTATAAACTAAGGCCCCAAAATATATAAATCTCCAGGGTTTTTATAAAAATGTATTAAAAGAATTGGTGGTTGGACTAATTATTGAGGGAATATTTGCTTTTCCTTATTTTATGACAAAAGCAAGCCACCACCACCTCACTCTATGATCAGCCATTCTTTCCAACCACCCCTTGTCTCCTTGGGGGACATTTACACCCTATCTCCAGCTCTTCCCACGTTCTAAGAGCTGGAGGATTGGTCCTCTCTCCTCATTCTCCTTAAAAGCCCTTTCATTCTACACTTAGCAACCAAGAACACTCTCCAAAATTCTCTCATCTTTTCTCTCAACTTCAAGAACTTCAAGGCTTTCTCCAGGGATTTCTTTCTTCAATTAGTAAGTATCTTTATCATTCACATAATTATTAAACTCCATTCTACTCAAATCATTGATATCTTACACAAATTCCATCTTATTCGGTGTTAGATTCTCGAATCATCAAGACATCTTCTTAGTGTTCTTGGGTTGAACACTTCCTCTATCTCACTTTCATCTACTGAAATCACATAAGGTGAGTTCATACCCCTACATTTACATGTTTTTCTTAAGTTTTAAGGGGGGAATACAAGTTAAATCATCAAGAACACAATTAAACTTTTTCTATCAGATTACATCAGAAAAGATGAACTTCGATCACGGACTGTTTTGGTCAACTTAAATATTTTAGTTTTCAAAACTGTTCCAGGTGCAAGTAGTTCAAACTCTTAGCTTTAAAATGGCTACTTGCACATCTCCATATGATTTTTCTACAATTTATGGTGATTTTTACAAAACTGCCTATCATTTCAGAGGCAAACCCGGACCAGTCTGTGATTATGGACATTTTCACCTCTGTTAGAGATCACTAAAAATCATGATAAAATTTACGAACAAACTAGACTCATATTCCAAACTCTCAGAATTTGCAGATTTGGATTTAGAGCTTTGATAATTTTTCTATAAATTTTCTAAGAACAGCAACAGAAACTGTATTCAACAAAAAGCTGCTGTCAATTTCATTTCACCTTGTAACATGTTGAGCAAGGTGTATATCTTTATGTGATTATATGTTATTGCAATATATGTCATTTCGTCTTAATATATAGACACAAATCAGTTTACAAATGGATTTGGACATATTGAATATAAAGAATAACAAGTGATTATAATCAAAGTACAACCGATATATTCAAACATTTAATAAACTATTTTGAATATAGTTTGCATACATTACTACGTACTACCCTTGGTTGATAAACTATAATAGGTATAGTTTATGATACATTACATAACACATACATTTAAAAAGGGTACATTTATACAAAGAAGATTTTCATTAAGCAAGGTACGGCCATACGGTACCAAGTTTTCATTACACTACACGTAAATTCGTTAATGACTTCTGTGAGACATTCGCTTCAATTTACAAATAAGTCCTATATTATAACCAGAGTCTCCTCGAGGGAGAGCGTGATACTTGTGTATAGATCTATATTGGGTTTGACAAACCCACACCTAAACTGCATGCAACAGTTAGACCGATAGGTCTGGGGTGACAAATGTCATAACATTTCCGACGCCTGAAGAACGTCGTTTCAGGCCAACTAGGTCATAGCATGGTTATAATAACTCACATGTGGTATTAACAAACATAGAATTTACGGGGATTTCACTAAAATCAAACGAGTTTATGTCGATTTAAACTTGCATTGTTTTACTATAAAGAACGAACACTACTTGTACATTTCGGTCTTTGGGTTTTAAGACTACATTTACACATTAAGGAAAATATTGGATTTTCTGGAACGAACACTACTTTTACAAGAAAAGGCTTTAATAAACTCACATAAAGTATTAATGAATATTGGAATTTACGGGAACTTCATTAAAATTAAACGAGTTTATGTCGATTTAAACTTACATTATTTATTATAAGTAAGAAAAGTTACTTATACATTTCGGTCTTTGGATTTAAGACTACATATACATTTTAAGGAAAATATTGGATTTTTCTAAAACAAATACTACTTTTACAAACGAAAGGCTTTTAATAATACCAAACAAAAGCTTATGAACTCACCAACCTTTGTGTTGACACTTTTTCAAACAACTTGTATTCTCAGGAAATCATTAAACAGGTAACCAAGTGCTTTTGAGGATGGGACGCTAAGGCGTCTACTATTTCATATTTTGTCAACATATTGTAATTGATTCGTAAACATGTAATTCATACAATGATGTAACTTTTTCAATTATATATATGTTGGTTGTGTTTGCTTGGATTACTATTACAATTGTTGTTATGATACTATACATGAAGTCCTCCACCCCCGGACATTTCCGCCATCCTTGGTTTGGGGGTGTGACAGATTGGTATCAGAGCACAGTTTATAGTGAATTAAGTATATCAAACCACATAAGATATACAAACTATAAACACAATTGGGACTAATAGTCTCTGATTTGTGCATTTTTCAAATAAATATACTTTTAGAAAATAAATGATTTTCTTGATTAAAGTATACATACATACATTACATGCTCGCATGGTATCATAACTAGCGAAAACATAAATCAAAAGAAGAAGAGTTGAACATTTTGAGTATGCCTTAGTATATGTGGATTAAGTCTGGGAAGGATATAGCCTGATCAACTATATCTGTCCGGGAATTGACTTGCATATACCGGGGGATGGTCAGGATGGGCAACAAATCTAACAAACCTAATAACACACTACAAAGGATACTTTAAGAACTCAAAACTAAACATTTACAAATACTATAGGAGTATTTTGTGTTACTATAATAAATTATCTGAGAATTAAATAGGTCTTTATTTATAGATCAATAGCTGCTAAGTGGATGCGCTAAGGTCATATGTAACTAAGATGCTATAGACTTAGAATTTATGTATCTTTGTTTCACTTCCTGTCCTTGTTTGGTTGTGGTCTTGGAGTTAGGGTCATCTATTCGAAGGACTATTATATCTTAATCACATATGACTGGTATGCACTTTGCAACTAATGAAGTAACCGATAAAGATCTTTTTAAAACATAAATATATTAATTATGTCCCGACTAAATTAGTATGTGTGAAACTTTTACAAACGGTCATATACTTGGAAACAAGAAGCTGCTTTCCAAATGTTAAAACAAGCCCTATGCAGAGCACCGATCTTGTCTCTCCCAGAGGGAACCGAAGACTTCGTAGTGTACTGTGATGCTTCGAATCAAGGCCTCGGATGTGTGCTCATGCAGAGAGGGAAGGTTATCGCATATGCATCAAGACAGCTTAAGACGCACGAGGTTAATTATACTACGCACGACCTGGAATTAGGAGTAGTAGTATTCGCTTTGAAGATCTGGAGACACTACCTCTACGGCACGAAATGCACTATCTTCACTGATCACAAAAGTCTTCAGCATATCCTCAATCAGAAAGAGCTCAACATGCGACAGAGGAGATGGGTAGAGTTGCTGAATGACTACGAGTGCGAAATTCGTTATCATCCGGGCAAGGCCAATGTAGTGGCCGATGCTCTAAGCAGGAAGGAGTACTCGGGCCGCCGAGTAAAATCCTTAACAATGACAATCCATTCCCACCTGACCATACAAATCAAGGAAGCTCAACTCGAAGCTTTGAAACCAGAAAAGGTGGCAGGAGAGACATTAAGGGGAATGGATAAAAACTTAGAAGTCAAGGATGATGGAGCACGTTATATCATGAACCGGATTTGGACACCGAAGTTCGGTGGACTCCGAGACGTCGTCATGAATGAAGCACACAAGACTCGATACTCCATCCATCCCGGGTTGGATAAGATGTATCTGGACCTCAAGAAATTATACTGGTGGCCGAACATGAAAGCTGAGATTGCTACCTATGTGAGCAAGTGCCTGACTTGCGCCAAGGTCAAAATCGAATACTAGAAACCATCCGGGCTATTACAACAGCCGGATATACCTGAGTGGAAGTGGGAACGAATAACCATGGACTTCATAACCAAGCTGCCTAAGACATCGGGCGGGCTTGACACCATATGGGTAATCGTAGACAGATTGACCAAATCAGCACACTTCCTACCGATAAAAGAAACCGACAAGATGGAGAAGCTGACTAGAACGTACATCAAAGAGATTGTACGACTCCATGGTGTGCCGATATCCATTATCTCCGATAGAGATAGTAGATTTACCTCACGGTTTTGGCAGTCTCTACAAAAATCCTTGGGAACTAGGCTTGACATGAGTACGGCCTACCACCCAGAAACCGACGGACAGAGCGAACGAACCATTCAAACATTGGAAGACATGTTAAGAGCTTGTGTGATAGACTTCGGTAAAGCATGGGATACCCATCTACCGCTTATCGAATTCTCCTACAATAACAGCTATCATACTAGCATCAAAGTCGCTCCATTCGAAGCTCTTTACGGTCGCAAATGCAGATCACCCCTGTGTTGGGCTGAGGTGGGGGATACACAGCTAGCTAGAGGACAAGTCTCTAATAGCACCCTCACTGGCCCTGAAATCATAAGGGAAAAGAGTCTCGAGATCGGCAAAAGAGTTACGCAGACAAACAACGCAAACCCTTGGAATTCCAGGTGGGTGATCGTGTACTACTAAACGTTTCCCCTTGGAAAGGAATGATACGATTCGGCAAACGCGGGAAACTAAATCCAAGGTACATCGGGCCATTCGAAATCCTTGCTAGGATTGGGCCAGTAGCATACAAACTTCGATTACCTCAGGAACTCGACAAAGTACATCCCACATTTCACATGTCGAACCTAAAGAAGTGTTTTTCTGGTGAGACACTCGTAATACCACTCGACGAAATCGAAGTTAACAAAAATCTCCACTTCGTGGAGGAACCAGTCAAAATCATGGATCGGGAAATCAAACGAACGAAACAAAGTCGTATTCCCATCGTGAAGGTCCGTTGGAACGCTAAACGAGGGCCTGAGTTCACCTGGGAACGCGAAGATCAAATGAAACAAAAATACCCACATCTTTTCCCAAACTCTTGATGTCCCAGTCAAATGCAAATTTCGGGACGAAATTCCTTCTAACGGGGGGATGATGTGACAACCGTCAAAATTGAGTCAAGTCAAAGTCAAACAAAGTCAACAAGTCAAAACCAATCGACTCAATTAACCCTTGTATATTAGGGTTTACACTATGTAATTACTGTACAATGCAATATTTTAATGAGAGAAACATTATTCGGAAAGTTCGTGTGTTGAATTTCCTAAGTCTCAAATGCAGTAAACATTGAACCAAAACGATAAAAAAAATTATTGCACACTCATCGGGAGTGTGTACGACACTAAAACACGGTTTAACGGGGTTTACGAACCTTGCGTTGTGAAGCCGGACACTCAAATTAATCACAAACGAAACCTCTCTAAATCGTTTTCACTCTATCTCTTTCTATTTGAAATCTCTCCCAAATCTCTCTCAAAAGTTACTTTAACTTTTTGTAATCATTCGGGCCATCCCGACCCTTAACCGGGTCAAAAACCACTTGAAACGGGGTAAAAACGGGTAAAATAACCTTAAGGAACCAAAACCCTCCTATTAGAAGCGAAAACTCTCATGAGAAGCCTCTCAGGACCGAAGCCTCTCAGGACCGAAGCCTCTCATTAGAAGCCTCTCAGGACAGAAGCCTCGCATGAGAAGCCTCTTAGACAGCCCATGCGAGAGGTCTCGCAGACGGCCCCTTTTTACCGGTTTTTCGACTACGACTTCGTTTTAACTCCGTTTTTCATTATTTTAACGTGGGATTTTCACCCAAAACTTTATTTTATAAACTAAGGCCCCAAAATATATAAATCTCCAGGGTTTTTATAAAAATGTATTAAAAGAATTGGTGGTTGGACTAATTATTGAGGGAATATTTGCTTTTCCTTATTTTATGACAAAAGCAAGCCACCACCACCTCACTCTATGATCAGCCATTCTTTCCAACCACCCCTTGTCTCCTTGGGGGACCTTTACACCCTATCTCCAGCTCTTCCCACGTTCTAAGAGCTGGAGGATTGGTCCTCTCTCCTCATTTTCCTTAAAAGCCCTTTCATTCTACACTTAGCAACCAAGAACACTCTCCAAAATTCTCTCATCTTTTCTCTCAACTTCAAGAACTTCAAGGCTTTCTCCAGGGATTTCTTTCTTCAATTAGTAAGTATCTTTATCATTCACATAATTATTAAACTCCATTCTACTCAAATCATTGATATCTTACACAAATTCCATCTTATTCGGTGTTAGATTCTCGAATCATCAAGACATCTTCTTAGTGTTCTTGGGTTGAACACTTCCTCTATCTCACTTTCATCTACTGAAATCACATAAGGTGAGTTCATACCCCTACATTTACATGTTTTTCTTAAGTTTTAAGGGGGGAATACAAGTAAAATCATCAAGAACACAATTAAACTTTTTCTATCAGATTACATCAGAAAAGATGAACTTCGATCACGGACTGTTTTGGTCAACTTAAATATTTTAGTTTTCAAAACTGTTCCAGGTGCAAGTAGTTCAAACTCTTAGCTTTAAAATGGCTACTTGCACATCTCCATATGATTTTTCTACAATTTATGGTGATTTTTACAAAACTGCCTATCATTTCAGAGGCAAACCCGGACCAGTCTGTGATTATGGACATTTTCACCTCTGTTAGAGATCACTAAAAATCATGATAAAATTTACAAACAAACTAGACTCATATTCCAAACTCTCAGAATTTGCAGATTTGGATTTAGAGCTTTGATGATTTTTCTATAAATTTTCTAAGAACAGCAACAGAAACTGTATTCAACAAAAAGCTGCTGTCAATTTCATTTCACCTTGTAACATGTTGAGCAAGGTGTATATCTTTATGTGATTATATGTTATTGCAATATATGTCATTTCGTCTTAATATATAGACACAAATCAGTTTACAAATGGATTTGGACATATTGAATATAAAGAATAACAAGTGATTATAATCAAAGTACAACCGATATATTCAAACATTTAATAAACTATTTTGAATATAGTTTGCATACATTACTACGTACTACCCTTGGTTGATAAACTATAATAGGTATAGTTTATGATACATTACATAACACATACATTTAAAAAGGGTACATTTATACAAAGAAGATTTTCATTAAGCAAGGTACGGCCATACGGTACCAAGTTTTCATTACACTACACGTAAATTCGTTAATGACTTCTGTGAGACATTCGCTTCAATTTACAAATAAGTCATGTATTATAACCAGAGTCTCCTCGAGGGAGAGTGTGATAGTTGTGTATAGATCTATATTGGGTTTGACAAACCCACACCTAAACTGCATGCAACAGTTAGACCGATAGGTCTGGGGTGACAAATGTCATAACATTTCCGACGCCTGAAGAACGTCGTTTCAGGCCAACTAGGTCATAGCATGGTTATAATAACTCACATGTGGTATTAACAAACATAGAATTTACGGGGATTTCACTAAAATCAAACGAGTTTATGTCGATTTAAACTTGCATTGTTTTACTATAAGGAACGAACACTACTTGTACATTTCGGTCTTTGGGTTTTAAGACTACATTTACACATTAAGGAAAATATTGGATTTTCTGGAACGAACACTACTTTTACAAGAAAAGGCTTTAATAAACTCACATAAAGTATTAATGAATATTGGAATTTACGGGAACTTCATTAAAATTAAACGAGTTTATGTCGATTTAAACTTACATTATTTATTATAAGTAAGAAAAGTTACTTATACATTTCGGTCTTTGGATTTAAGACTACATATACATTTTAAGGAAAATATTGGATTTTTCTAAAACAAATACTACTTTTACAAACGAAAGGCTTTTAATAATACCAAACAAAAGCTTATGAACTCACCAACCTTTGTGTTGACACTTTTTCAAACAACTTGTATTCTCAGGAAATCATTAAACAGGTAACAAAGTGCTTTTGAGGATGGGACGCTAAGGCGTCTACTATTTCATATTTTGTCAACATATTGTAATTGATTCGTAAACATGTAATTCATACAATGATGTAACTTTTTCAATTATATATATGTTGGTTGTGTTTGCTTGGATTACTATTACAATTGTTGTTATGATACTATACATGAAGTCCTCCACCCCCGGACATTTCCGCCATCCTTGGTTTGGGGGTGTGACATTAATGTGATTTTATAATATATTATAAGTATAATATATTAATTGAGAAATCATATTATTTAATTAGTATTGATCAAGAATTAATTTGGAATTAATTTAGTGATCAAAAGAGACTAACTAAATGAACGGGGACTGATTGTGTAAATCAGTGATATATATATAGTTTGGGCTAATGATCCATATTTATTATTAATGGACTAAGTTCATGTAAGACTCCTTGAAGAGTTAGTCCAAAGGGCTTATCATATGGATTATTGGATTAAGGCCCAAGGAAGTGGATTAGGGTTTAACTCTTGGATTCTACACTATATAAATGTCCCCCTAAGCCAAAAATCGTGTACTAGTGATTCCAAGAACCTCTAGACGATTTTTGTGTCTCCAAACCTCTCTCTCAAGTTCCTCCTCTTGTTCTTGGTTTGTTATAAGACATTTGAGGCATCACACTTGAGGTGCTAGGCTCTTGAAAGACCAATTCCCACAAGCTACAATTAAGAGGTATTCTTCTAACTTACTTTATGTTTCAATTACCAATATTGTATGCTAGTTGTAGTTTTCAAGCTTTGGAAATTTTATTGTATGTATAACTAGAGAAAACATACATCCAAAAGCTATTAGGGTTGTATGTGCACCATAGGAGCGTTATAGTACATAAAACCCAACAGTGGTATCAGAGCCATGAGTAGTTTTCTGTTATATTCATGCATAGCTAATTGTTCAAAGTTGAAGCAAAATGAAAAAACTGTTTCTGTCAGCACGAACTCGATGAGTCCACTATTGGACTCGACGATTTGGACTATCAGATGGTAGTTTTTCGGGTTTTTTTGCCCGAATTAGATTAGGATCGTTACCTCAAATTGTTTTATTTCATAAAATTTGATTTTACTAATATGGTAATGACTATCCCCATCCAATAACATGATGATTGTCAAATTTTAAGATAATTACTTGATTTTATGAAAAACTAATTATTTGTAAAATATGAATCATTTTGATATATGAACTTGAATTAGGTCAAATTACTTAAAGATAAAATTATTTGATTATTTTATTAATTTAAAAGATTGATATAAAGAGTTCATGAAACCTCCATAAGTTATGGATATGAAAAGTCTCATTCATAAAACAAATTAACTCCTTAAGTTATGAATTCCAAGAGTCTTGAAAGGTTACAAATCTAGCCATCAAGTTTTGGAGTCCAAAGGTCTTGAAGAGTTTCATAACTTGTCCTCAAGTTATGGAACTTGGAAAGTGTCATTTATGTGACATAAAATTATAAGTTATAAAACTAAAGGGTTTTAAAAAAGGTTTTAAAACTTTCCCTCTAGTTATGGAATTTAAATTTGATTAAAAAGATTTTAATTGTGAAATATTAAATGCTAAACCTTTTGGCTTCATAACTTAAGTTTAGAATTAAAAGTTTTTAATTATGGTTTTGTTGATAATTAATTAAAAGAGTATTAATAAATCCATAATTATATGGTTTGAGTTTAATTAAAGTTAACGTCTAGTTTAACTAATAGATTAAACCACCTAGTATTTTAAATGTTTAAAATACACCCTTATAATATATAAAATTAAAAGTCTAATATATTATATATGTATAAGTTAAAATTCAGTCTTACCGTTAGTAGGCCTCATTCACGAAGCCAGTCTATAAGGGGGGTAGAAGGAAACTGCCTATAAAATGGCAGTTGAATGGGTGTCCACTCTCACCCACCGCTTCCTTGATTGGTGGAGGGTCGTTAGCCGAACGGGTAGGAAGGGACACGAACTTCCATTAAAAGTATAATGAAATACCAAGTAACTAAATACTTAGTAAATTCCCAATCTTAGTTACTTTAGGAAAATTGTGAATTTGATGCTAACCCATGAAATTGCACTTTGCACCTTGCTAAGTCGTTAGTGGAGCATATGTGGTTAACCGACACACTAATTTGGGACTAGCAAGAGTATCAAAGGGTAGCTTGATGTTAATCATGGATCAATGGAGCGTGTGTGGTTAACTGGCACGTTGATTAGGTGATATGTAACATCGAGAGTACCAGGCTAATTTGCATGGTTATTCACACCTTGTTTGTGATCCTCGGCATCCCAGTCATAAACTTGAAGGGCATAATCGAGATTAAACATGTCATTGAAAATTTCAATTAATCTCAAAGAATCTAGGAATTTCAATTCATTTAAAACCAAAAAAAATTCATTTTCGTTTTTCATGATGGAAATTGGTAAATCATCATTTACATACCTTCAAATATTTTGCAATTGGATTACAGCATCCCTCTTCCGAATTGTAAATTATTGTCTTGCGTCCTAGCCTTAATATTTCATTTTTGGTGTAATATTAAGGACTTCAATCAACTAACTTGAATTTCTCACTGTAGATGTCTAGTTCTGACAACTATGGTCTTCCTGAATCTTATGAAAAAAGCCTTCTTTACAAAGATGATGTCCCACGATTGGATCGTGGAAATGGATATCATGTTTCACTTCCTCCACCTCCTCCAATAGTTCTCCCTAACCCACATGTTCGTCGACTTGAAAAGTTCAAGGTCACTCGAACCCTATTGGATAGCAAACACCAAGATGGAAGGTTTGTGTGTGCACATATCTTGAAGATGAAGTCACACATTGACAGGCTGGGGATGTTGGGTGTCGTTGTTTCAAGGAAGTTGACTGTTGACTTGGTTCTTCAATCACTTCCTAAGTCATATAGTGAGATCGATAAAAATTACTATATGACAGACCGCGACGTGACCCTTATTGATCTTACTTATTTGCTAATTGCTGCTGAATCAAAAATGATTTGGCGCACTGGTAAAGCAAATTTGATTGGAGATCTACTTCCCAAACATCCATGGACATTGACAATGCAAACAATGAAAGTCCAGAAAAGTCTTCTCCTCTCAATAGAAAGGGATCGGCCATGGTCAAGTCAATTGACCAAATGGTAAAGAGAAAGGCTAAGTCTGTGATTATCCTGTGTACCATTCCGAGAGAGTTCGTTTGTTTCTATTGCCAAGAGAAGCGACATTGGTTGCGAAGCTACCTCATTTACCTGAAGGATCACAAGGATGGTAAAGTCAAAATGGTTGACTCTGCTTCAGGTAATTCCACTATCTAACTCTATTAAGTTCCTATTTGAAGATTCTTAATACATGATGTGATGAGATCACATTTTGATGTTTTGTAGGATCGAAGAAAAGAAAGGAAGCTTTAAGGAATAGCATGTTGAGTCTGATCGCGAAGAGATGGATTTCGATCGCATGATTCGATGATCAGAATTGTGTGCTGCTACTTAGGAGTTATGATAGATTGCTTAGAAGTATATAGTAACATAGTTTTCATTTGTAATTGCATTGTAAGGACAAGATTTTCCGCAATTTTATTAATAAAGAAAATTTTTGATATATTTCCTTACAGTGGCATTTGTGAAAATTGATGTTTGTATGTATCTATTTTTAGCAATATGGAGTTCATTCTTTCGTTTGTGGTAGTGTCTAAATTTACCAAATAAGGAAAGATTCCCATCACCAAGTTTCAATTGGACAAAAACTTGGAATCATGCAACTTGTATTGTGTGATGAATGAGAACCTTCGTCTTTGGGAAATTAATATTAATTCCTTGTTCACATGTATATGTGAATCAAGTGAAGGACTAGGGGATCGGGTACACTTGGTCGTGCGCTGGTCAGGTCCACCACAAAGAAAAATAAGACTATTCGTTATGATTTACTAAAAGTTTAGTAAACATGGTTATACTTACATGATTAAGTGTAATTTTGAATCATTGGAAAAGTTTCAATGTATGGAAGAATGAATAAGAAGAATCAATTTGTGAAAATTGATGTTTGTATGTATCTATTTTTAGCAATATGGATTTCCTTCTTTCGTTTGTGGTAGTGTCTAAATTTACCAAATAAGGAAAGATTCCCATCACCAAGTTTCAATTGGACAGAAACTTGGAATCATGCAACTTGTATTGTGTGATGAATGAGAACCTTCGTCTTTGGGAAATTAATACTAATTCCTTGTTCACATGTATATGTGAATCAAGTGAAGGACTAGGGGATCGGGTACACTTGGTTGTGCGCTGGTCAGGTCCACCACAAAGAAAGATAAGACTATTCGTTATGATTTACTAAAAGTTTAGTAAACATGGTTATACTTACATGATTAAGTGTAATTTTAAATTATTGGAAAAGTTTCAATATATGGCAGAACGAATAAGAAGAATCAATTAGGCAGAAAGATAAAAGTTTCTCCAAACTGAAAAGTAGGGAGAGTACTTTAGCATCATGTTTTATGATCATCTTAATGATTATGAAAACCATATCACAGTTGATCCTCTAAGGACATCTTAGTGCACTTGTATGGCTAAGAAGAGGAATCGGAAATTGTTGAAATGGTTAAATCAATTAAGGTGAATCATACTTCGTTCCAAAACCAAGTCTTAGAGTCATGCTCCAAGATTGTGACTTGAGTGACATATCTTAAGTAGGTTTATAGCACATTTGAAATTGGTAAGTTGTGATGTCTTGGATAAGACAAAGACCAACTAAGACCAATCGTGTGAAGTGTTTTTCTTGATAAGAACCGGCACTAGCTCTTGAATATTTGTTTGTCAAGGAGTGTTTCTTGTCAACGAGAATCTTATATGTCAAGAGGTCAGTGGGAGTCTTAAAGATCTTGAAAAGTTTCAAGAACTAATCAAGAATATACCTGTTGTTAATCACTAGCATACGACCTAAGGTTTGTAACCTATCGTGTTGGAATATTCTTGTTTATGTTCCCATTCTAGTTAAGTTGACTACGCATGTGAGTTCTATGAGTTCTCAATTGTTTGCATAACAACCTGGAAGCAATGGTAGGCCCTTGTACTACCAGGTGGCAAGAAATTAAGATTGAACAAGTTCATTCCATATGAGTTTGGATTTGTCACTAACCTTGTCTTGTGATTATGGTTATGACAAATTCACATGGATAGGAACACATACACCATTAATCCAAGTGACAAAGGTTTATCTCCGCTTTATGAAAATGATTATAAAGAAACGCTTTCACTAAGTAGATTTTAAAGAGATAGCAATTGTGATATTTGCGTTCTCAAATTCGATTATGATTACGACATCCCTCTTCATAGTTCGAATTGTGAGAAATGGCAAAAGGTCTAAACATTTATGACTTATTGCTGTAAGTTCTAAAATTGTTTAGACACACATGTGAGCTATCTAAGTTAATGTGTATGAGTTTGAGAAGCCTAGATAAAGTCTTATCGAAGCATCTTGTATCAGAAATCTGAACTTTGGTAAGAAAGTCAACAAGTATTGATTTCTAGAAGTCCAGCTGATTTCTGGATACATGTCAAAGCTAGTGGGAGCATAAATGTTATGCTAGTAACAAAATGATTTTTATGCTAGTGGGAGCATAATTATTATGGTAAGTGTTGCGAGTTAGCAATGCTATTTATAGGAAACAAAGTTCTAATTTGCAAAGTTGCGAAAGTTGAAAAGTTGTTTCGCTATAGTAAGGGAGAGGATACTTATACATTATTTCAAATATAAAAGCTTAGATTGAAATATTAATTAGACTTAGTCATGGATATATATATATATATATATATATATATATATATATATATATATATATATATGATTACCATATTGGAATGTTTCAACATGGGAATTCTATGTATGGAAATGTTATAGCAAAAGACCGGTCAAGTATCATGTCTTTATGTAAGATATTATGAATCGTATCCCATATGCTTCAAGTATAGGATCGATTGCATATGCTATAATATTCTCGTGTTCTAACTTTCCAAATGCCTAGGGCATTAAGAGGGAAAGAGGACTAGAAGCGGGTATGACTAAAATGGTTAAACAACTGTCAATGACGATCTAAGATTCGCCAAGGATTGGTCACTTGTGGGCTGTTGGAAGTATAGTAATGAATGGACTGTATTGACCTTATTATGAATAGACAGGATTCTATTAATAATGAGTTGTCATATGGAAAATATGGAAATGTTTCCATAATGGGAGTTGGATATTAAGAATCTATGTGAAAGTTCCACTACCACTACCACTACCACATAATATCATAAAATAATCACGGAACATCAACAAATATTAGCATACCAGAAAATTATCAAGAAGAAAATCATCTTACTATAAACATTAACTAGTGGGCTGGCCTTAGTGCCTTCGACCCATGGATACAGTGAAGGTAACTCACCTCGTCCACAAAATCCACAGCTAACAGCTCACACAGTCAACGAACGAGTGCCATACACCTCCTAACAAACCATACAAGGTAAACCCTTAGTCCACCTTCTAAAACTAGAAATTTGACCAAAAGTCAACTTCACTAAAAGTCAACACTCAAAGTCAACGGTCAAAGTAAACAGTCAACAGTTACATCAGTTGACACTCACGTCGTGACACGTCTTTGGTCACATCGTGAGAACGAACTCGGACAGATTCCAACTTAACTCGCTTCAACTCAGTCAACTCAATCCCAGATGACCCACTCAGCAAACCTCACGACGTGAACCTTCCTTGGTCACGTCGTGAGCTCGGACAGTCGAAACATTCGTGTAAAAACCACTCTCACATCGTGACACTCCCCGTGTCACGCCGTGAGCCACGTCTGATGCAAAATCCTAATTTCTTAAGTCCTTAATCCATTAAGTCATCCATTCCAACTTTCCCGAGGGCTTTCAAACACCAAAATCAACTTAAAAATATTTGCTTTATGGGCATGCATGTCCAATACATGTATTGAACTTGATTTAGGTCAAAATGGTGAAAATAAGATCCAAATCTCATTCATGGGGCCAAAACTCAACCAAACCATAGATCTAGCACACCAAACCTCAAAGGGACCTCATGGATCCATAAAGTTGCCAAGTTTATGGAATCCAACCACTCAAACCACCTCCAACATGAAGAAAAGTGCATAAAAGTCTAGATCTTTAAAGAATAATACATAGAGGTTGGAACTTGAGGACTTACCATGGTCCAAGGTATTATCTTTAAGGTGGTGAGGGAACTTGCTTGCTAGATCTAAGCACCAAGAACATCTTCTTCTTCTTCTTCAAAGCACCAAAATCTACATAAATGGATGGAAGAGGAGAGGGAGGCTCAAAATAGTGAAAGGGGGATAGGGTTTCTCTCAATATGATGTAGATATGATGGAGGCTCATAAAATGCTCTAAAAAAACAGAACCAACCTTTATGATGGGTTGCCCGGTTCTCACATCATGACACTCCCTGTGTCACGTCGTGAGCACAGTTTAAATCAGCATTTCCGTTTAATCACTTCTCACGTCGTGAGCTCCAACTGCTCACGTCGTGAGCTCAGTTTTCCCCCAAATCCTTTCCAACTTCGAACAATCCTAACTTCTTCGTTTCAACTCCGATTTCGATGATCTTTATATCCATGGAAAGGTAATGAGAACTTAAATCCAAAATTCATAAAAGGCTCGAACTATCACTTTACAGTTATACCCTTGGGCTCCAAAGCACCAGCAGAACTCTCAGATCACCTAATATACATTACCCACATGCAAAGGGGTCTAAATCTCTCTATCCCAAAGGCCCAAAGCCTCATGATAACCTATCTTCGGGTCACGGACCCGAATTATGAAATGATTTGGAACAGGGCATTACAACTATCCCCACTTAAATTAGATATCGTCCTCGAAATCATTCCTTACTGCATCCTCCGCCGCTAGACGATTCTGCCCAAACTTCCTGAATTTCTGATTAAGAATGAAGATTTATCCCATACCGACGACCGCCTTCCAAACCTGCCATCCAAGCCCCACCTTGGCAGAATTTGCTTATACCTCCAAAAGAATGAACCTTAACACTCTGCCCTCATCCCAAAAGAAGGAAGTCCAGCTGCCCTACCTGAGAACTAAAACAACTACCTCTTACTTTTGCCAACTGGAAGACCTCATAACACAGCAATAACCACCCAAAACAAGAACTTCCCGAAAATACACCAAAGATTACTCCTTAGGACTACTGATCGTTCATTCATCGCACTCACCCCTAGTCCCTAACTAGGAATACCATTCTACTATGCAGAAAGACGCTCAAAATATACCGATAGTGAATTACACCAAATCCTCAATTTGGAGGTTGCACCTAACAAACTTAAATACGCGCTTGACTTCCTGACAAGTCATCACCAACCTACTGATCTCACGAGCACAAGGATGGTCAGTCCAAAAATTATCACGCTTCATCCAAATCTCATGTCATCCCAGGTGTACCCCCACCTGATGAATCACTCGAGACATTCACAATGGGCTTTATGGCTCGAGATTCCATAACTGATGCCCAGCATTGGTAACTGAACTCCTGATAGACAGCATTCAAGCAACCAAAGTTCATAATGCAAAAACTTTTCAAGCGGCTACTGGTGCACAACCATCATTCCTAAGAACCTTTATCTATCCACATGATCCAACCAGCTGGTCACCGAATGTCCCGACTCCCACAATGCACCATCACCCAAAAATCCCAGAAAGCTAACGATCCGAGACCTAAGAGTCTCAATCAATAGACTATCAGGTCTTACCCAAATAGATTATACAGCCATTGGTTCACGATACATCGTGACACCTGCTATCCAATAAGCTCATGGTACTAAATCGATCTTGCTGTCATCACATCCATAGCCTGAAGACTTGCGGCCAGCACCACGTGGACCTAAAGATACCCAACCATCAGTCCACTAACTCGCAGGAACCCAAACAACATCCCTCTTAATGTTATCCGAACACAACATGAGCCATACTCTTCTATCACACACAATTCCCCTCATGGCACAGACTGATATCAACGCAAACTATACGAAATCAACCAATAACAGAAACATCCTCATGAATGATCGATACAAGATCCCACACCTTGATTGAAACTCAACAAATTCCACTAATATGTAACTTGCTGAAGAAAACTCCCAAGGTGGTCTAGAAATGCTACCAAAAACCTGAGCCTGTTATGCACCAAAATTCCACACCACAATTGAGGGTAAACATACCTAGAAACCAACGAAAATAGAAAACATACGAAACTTGGCGGTAGTTCGACGCATCCATTGAACTTCAAGTGGCACAACTTGAAACTTTCGAAGAACCTCCACTTTTGATGATGAACAAAAAGGCCAACGATCGAGACTGCATTGACAACCAATCCAATAACCCAATACGTTGCTTGCATAATACCCCTGTGAGACTAAACACACCAAACTCTGAAGTTGATTTACCGATCAATACTACCCACCCTATAATAGGGATAGAAATCTATACAACGAGTCGAGGAATCCCTCAGCACTTAACGCTCAACCTGAGCATCCCAAATGCCTCTTGATCTATTCAATGACATTTTGAAAGGAATCCACTGGCTACAAAAAGCTCCTTATCCAATATCTTCTTTCCGCGAAGACGAATCTTGCATTCCTGATCACATACATCTAATGATAACCTGCTCTGCACCTCCGTCATGACCAAATTTTGAAACAAAGTTCTACATACCCGAACTGCAAATCCCTACGACCCATTCTGTTTAGATCATGAACTCAACCATAGCAATGATCCTTCAACCAAAATAGTAGATTATCCCCCACTTAGGGTTCGAAATACCACCAAATGATGCTGCAGACATACCACATCATCTCAAATCGGTAATCCAGCTAATAACCAAGCGAACACAAAGTTATCTCGGATCTCGGATGGAAACCTCGAAAACCTCCCAATCATAGCCACCTCTAATATCAGAATCCCATACAGACACACAAACAATAATTATGTCCACTCATGACACCAATTCCCCATCTAGAAACAAATGAACTACCACACGCCTCATCTATTTCCCCAGCACACAATTTATCGCGAGCGTTACTCATAATTATAAGGAGCATCATTCTCATAGTCAGGATACATCAGAGACATCAAAAGTTGCTCTTACTGATTCATTTTCCTTGGTTCCTGAAACGACCAACTAGCACCCGACCTGACTAATTTCAAGAAAGCAGACCCCTAATCTCATCTCAAGGCAACCGTACCACAAAAGCCTCTTGTGCATTCCTACTCTACCATACCCGTCGACAAAAAAACTGCAATCTTCTAGACTTGATTCGGGACTACATTCCATCTCTGAAAATCACATGTCTACTCTCTCTTCCTTCCGATTGCGGAGTGTTGGAAGTACATAACCCCTGTCCATGATAGTGATATCCAACCTATCTGCCAATCAATTAATCTTCGGCCGCAATCCTTGAACCATTCATCATAATCGTTTCCTTTTCGAGTCCCGTGACTCAACTGTCACCACTTGAGCAAGTGTGACAACCGTCAAAATTTGAGACAGTTCTAAATTTGAATAAACTTTTTTTTCATATCTAGGCACGACATATAATAGACTTTGTAACTAGGAACTCTGTTATAGCCTACTAGAAACTTGGAAACAAGTACAATCGAAGGATAGTGTACTTAGATTTCACATTGGTATGTGAATTCTACAACTACTTAACTGTAATGACTATCCATATTCGGGACATTCTTTGACTCGTACATCCTTGCATGAATCATATACACCGCCACTCTTTACCTCTATGAATTAGCTCCAAAACTCACGAAATTTCCAGCAAATATCCCTCATTTACTCAAGAATATTCATCATTTGAAGTTGATCTTCAAGGTAAAATCAATTTCATTATATATATTTTCACTTTTCTTTCTAAAATATCAAGTTTTCTTGCATTTTTCTTCTCCATAAACACTTTTATTTGAGATTATTCACATGCATGTTCATGCATGTCGAATTTGATGATAATGTGGTAGCATTTCACCCAAAAACAACACGCATGTTGTTAGAAGGTGAAATCCAATTATCAAAACCTAAATCAAATCCATCAACTTGAGTTTTACAAGTTTTAAAGATCCAAAACCACATGCATTCAAGTTTTTCATTTAGAAACATCATTTTTAACAAAATAAGTTCATACATGGTCTTCAAATCATAATGCATGTGATGAACGTCAAGCTTAAAGGCTTGATTATCAAAGTACATTGTTAAGAATGCTTATAAAGGATTTATTCATAAATAAATATCTAAAACTTCTTTTCTGGTCAAATCGAATTTTTCCCAGAATCCAAACAACAAAATAAGAATATCTGGAAAGTTTCAAAAAATAAATAGTTTTTCTCGATTTATTGTAATTTTTGCAAGAATATAGAGAAATAATTCATATAAAATATGTTTGATGGTTAATAAATTCTGATAAATTTCGGATATCACCTATGCAATGAGCAAAGACTTTTCATGAAGTTGTATGCATTTCTAAGGCTGTTTTCTGTTGATTTCTAATTTATTTTTGTTGAAGATAAATAAATAGCAAAATATAGTTATGAATGTCAAAAGGCATAATTCATACTTTTTCCATCTTCTAGACATCATAAAGACTCCACGAAAAAGTTTTCAGATGTGTCCAAGACAATTTCATCAGAATATCTTATATTACATATAAATTATAAATAAAAAGTTTAGTAAATTTTAACTACTGTTTAATAATGTTTTCACGAATTAATGCTTATTTAAATGAATAAAACAAAGGAAAATAGTTAAACTGTCTAAAAACCAGATTTGGTATTGTTTCCAGCTTATATACGTTAAATAATAGTGGCACAAAATGTTTGAAGAATTTTATAAACTAATTCCTATTTATTTTGATTTTTGCTATAGTAAATAAACAAAAATCATAAAATTGGGTTAAACTATTTGAAAATCAATTTGAGTATTTTTCCCACTTTCTATACATTGTATAACAGTTTTACAAAAATATTGGGAATTTTTATTAACTGTTTATCTTTTTCACGATTTTATGATTTTTTCATGGAATTAAATGGTGGAAAAATAGTTAACCATATTTAAAAATCATGAAAAATTACAAGAGGGTTCTAAATTATAGTTAGAACTGAAATGTAAAGTTTGGAAATTTTTAGAACTGATTTAATTTAGTCTTGAATTTTTAGTTTGTAAGGTCCATCCAAAAGTGCGAAAATGCATTTCAAACAATAACATAATATGGGATTTGTCACTTGCAAATGTTAATAAGTCAATTGGTATATGGAAATCTGAATTTTTAGAAAAGTAATTGCAACTTATACAAAAACTAATTTTGACACAATACTGGCATAATTCTATTGTAGAAATTAAGTATAATAGTGTTAGATTTTCGACTAGAGACTTACTAGTGTGTAACCTTATTGTAGGGAATCGGTAGTAGGAAGTGAGGGAAGTTAGCTCAAGGCATCACAAACACCTTCACGTATCATTGTGAGTATTCACGACTCCCTTATTTTCGGTTTTTAATTGTTTTGGGGTGGAAAAGCATGTCCAAAAACTATTTATTGTTCGTTGTATTTAAATTGACTTGCATCAAACTTGGGAACTATATTTTGTTGTGTATGTATATGCTAATGTTAATTTATGAGGCCTTATCACGTTTAAGTCACTAGAATCAGTTTACACAACTCATTAACTCATTTGAGCCCATCGTCATTATGGATAGCGCTATTAGGAGGTAGACAACTCCTCACTCGCACGATTCGCTTGAGTGCATTTTACCATTATTTCTCCCTATGTTTGCGATATACATAGCATTCAAGAGGGCATTCGGTCTTAGGCTTGGGTTGTGAACTCATGATTTTATCACTATGCACATACAAACTTTTTTTCTTATTATAGAAACGAATTTTTATTACTGGAAACTTATTTACTTGTCTTAGCAATAAACTTGTTTGCTCATTGTAGCAACGAACTTGTTTGCTCTTTGTAGCAACGAACTTGTTTGCTCTTTGTACCAGTGAACCTGTTTACTCATTTGAGCAACGAACTTTGTTTCTCATATTAGCAACAAATGTTTGTTTATGGAAACTTTATTACTCGTTTTAGCAACGAATTTCTATTCATGAAACTTATTTACTTATTTTAGCAATGAACATTTGTTTATGGAAAGTGTTATCAATATTCTGATTTTCATGATTTCAAACTATATTATGTTATAAACCTGTGAGTACTCACCAACTATTTTTATAGTTGACGCTCGTATTACATGCTTTTTCAGGAATCATCTAGTAAGAGGCACGTAGAGACACAACACTTGTAGGAGCATTTGCATGTGTTGACTTTCAAATAGATTGTAATTTATTTTGAAAAGTTGTTCAAACTCATTGTAAATTGTAATGCTTTTTAATACTATGGTTGGTGTTGTCTTTTAACTTTTGCTATGAGACCCTTTGTACTTCCACGCCCCGTGTTTCCTCTTTAGCGGGGTGTGATAGAAATGGTATCAGAGCCTACGGTCATAGAGAATACGGGTTTTCCTTTGGAGAACCACAACTATAGCCAAAAAATTCAAAATGTTTTTAAAATACTGAACATACTACTGGTATAACTAATTCGAGTATGCATTATTGGACCTTAATTAAGTATAGTCTGGCCAACTATGCTTAATTAAGGAAAGTTAATGCGAGGCTGGAAATGGTTATAATAGAATTATGTTCAAAATGATTTTTAACTTAAACTTTTGAAAAACAAAATTTTTCGGTGTGCGTATGGGCATTGCATATTATAGGCATTCATGTAGGTACACTTAGAAACTAAGTACACTTTTATCGTAATGTCTTTATTTAGAGATATTATTATCCCTTATCAAGTGCTAGGTTAACCAGTTATGTTATATCACTAGCCACGCTAGGAGCAGTCTACTTAGTACTGAGAATGAGTATTCCTCGGTAGCTATTAACTTTAGACGTAAGGTTAGTAGCTAGATAGACACTAGTAATAATCTTAAGACGAAACCTATAACAATTATTCCTCAATACCTCTTCATCGACTTCGTACTAGAATTACAAATAGGAAAAGAGTTTCGCTACTGACACGGATGAGAATTGGAACATTACGTAAGGAGGTAGATGAGTCGCCACTAGTAATCACTTGGATACCATTGGAGAGTATTCCGGATTTGACTCACGAGGAGACACAGAGGTTTAACCCATTATTACTAATATGTGAGACCTTCTTTCTACGCTACGATTTAGCTCTAGGTTGTTTCCACCTTGAGCTTAAAACCTAACATTAGATATCCCTTTGACCCATATAAAGGGAACAAAACTGTATCTACACCATAAAACGTTTTACAAACAATTTTTTTTATTGTCCTTTATTTTGGGGAAAAGCCACCGGTACACGCCTTATGCTCGCATTAGTATTAGGTACGACTAGTTACACTAACCCACTTATTCCTTACTTCTTAATCTTCCATCGAAAACATATTTTGCTTTGTCGGTTTATTTATCATCAATACAATACTTTATAACAACTTCATATAACTTACAAGACCTTTCCTAAAAATGTAAGCTATATTTCTCGCTAAAGACAACCAACTTTACTTTTGACAACTTGCTTTAACTTAACACTTCTCTTCAAAACTTAATTTAACCAATGTTGGTTTTAACCTTGCTATTATAGTTTCATTTCAAATCCATTTCACTGGATAGAGGTGCTTTTCAAGGGCATATAAACCATTTTAAACCTTGCTTACCATTTTGGCACGTTTTCGAAAAACTTGAAAACACTTTCTTTTATAAAAGTGTTTAAAATCTATGCTATAAAACTTAAACATATGACATTAAAGTTCATATTATGTCACAACTAGCATTTTTTTGGCTAGGAAATTCTGTATTCATGTAATCAACTCTTGTATAACTTGTAATCTAAGTTGATGTTATGTACTATGCTCATTCAAAATCAACCATTTGAATCAAAACTCATGAGTGAAGTTCAAAACCTAATTCAATACATCTCATATACTCATTTTTGAGCTTGAAACCCTAATATCCCGATTCAAACCTAGGATGGACCAGGAGTCGTTTATTGGGCCTAATGGGCCAATAAACTCTCGATTTGAGTATTTTGGGTCAAGAATCCTTATATGGGCCCTAATTGGACTCATATTCGTTAAATAATAGCATTTTGGGCCATAAGACTTCTCATGGGCCTTATTGGGCCTAAAATGTCTCACTTAGTCATCATGGGCCTTAATGGGCCGTAAATGGTTTCATAAGCCCTTTTGGGCCGTAAACTATCTTCTTGGGCCTCATTGGGCCGTAAACCCTTTTTCCTTATCTCTATTGGGCTGTAAACCCTCATAAGGGCCCAATGGGCCGAAAATTCTCAACTTGGGCCTCATAATATCGAGTATAAGCAAGCATGGCCCAAACTTTTCCCCTTCTCTTTTCCTTTCCCCATTCTCGGCTAGACAAAAAAAAGAAAAAAAAAGAAAAACAATGGGATAATTAGAGGTGTCACCTAAGTTTTGCAAGGTGGATTTCCATGCAATTATCCAACAAATCTCCATGCTAATCTCATATTTCTATGCACTATCACATCAAATTCCCTCTTCTCTCCCTCTTATCTATCTCTCGGCCAAGGGTCTCCCACCACCACCACCACCTTCACTTTCAATTCTAGCTACTACATCCCTCCAAGAACTCTTCTCCTCCATCCTCTAAATTTTCGTGAGCTTTTAGGCACATCAAGGACTCTCCATCAAAGCTCATTCATCCTTGGTAAGTTATTGTGAAACTCTATAACTTTTGTGTAGATCTATGTGTGTATGCATGATTTTGTGTGTTTTTCATGATATATGTGTGATTATGTTTTATAAACTCCATGAACTTGAAGATCTACTAAAATGTGATGATATTTGTATAACATAACACTTATTTCAACTTATTATGCAAAGAAAAGGTTTTAAAATACATCAAAGTTACTTAAAACAAAGAAAATTGCATAAGAGGGCCAAAAGTGACAAAATAACCAAAAATGGGGTATTTTTATGTAACTCACGATTTTTAAGGGACCAAAAGAATGTATTTCGATAAATATGAATCTTTATGGTATTTGTGATCTTAAAAAGGGCTAGGAGTGTAAAAGTTCATAAATGGGCTTCTTTTGGGCTTTTACAAAATTTTGGGCCAAGATTGTATATTTTTGGACTTTTGTGGGCTTAAATGTCATTTTCAACAAATTTGTGCCAAAAATGTAAAATTTTTGATAAGAAGAACTGAAAATGTGAATTTATTTAAAACTTGGGCCAAAAAGATGAATTTATTTATAAATGGGCTAAAAATGCACATTTTCATAAAACCAAGTCAAAAATGATATTTTTGACAAAAGTGAGTTAAAAATGTTATTTCTACTTAAAACTAGCCTTAAAAGCAAATTTTTGTCCTTAAAGGACCTAAATTGTCATTTTTACCAAAAATGTGCCACAATTGTAAATTTTTGGTTTTTATGACCAAAAATGACCTTTTACAAAAAGGTGAGCTTTTTATGTTACTTTGCTAAACAACATAGCTTAAACAACCAACGTAACAAACCACGGATCGATTTCGGTATTCACGTCCTTATTGGGCCTGGAAATAATATATATGTTAAATGGGCCTTAGTTGTCCTTTTACATGTATATTGGGCCCGGGATATATATATTCTCATTCCTTTTGAGCCTGGAAATAATTTACATGCTTAGTGGGCCTTAGTTGTCCACTTACACGTTTATTGGGCCTGGAATATACCTTATATGTTTTTCTTTTTCGCGTAAATTCGATTAAGGATCTAGTGAGACGTGTTGGTTGACACCTATTGAGAGTACAATCGTAGCCTGTATTTATAACCAGAGTCTCCTGGAGGGAGAACGGGAGTTTGAGTATAGATCTATACGGGGCTGACACCCCACACCTGAGCTGTTCGCTACAGTTATACTAGGCCAGTCTAGGGTGGCAAAAACCTTACCTTATTCCTTCGGCGTCCGAAAAACGCCAAGACAGGCGAAATTGTCATTATCTAGTAAGGTTATAACGACTCACTTAGAGGAATTAACGTTATAAAATTTACGGGAAACCATCTTTTCTTTTCTTTTTGGGATAACACGGTAACAAACTCGCGCTGGTACTCAAACTCGGGTGTTGAGATTCCAGCATTCTCATAAGCAGACAACATCGGGTTGTCTGGGGTTCATTCTCCATAGATATTCTAAAATAATAACACTCATGCATTAATACAAAATCGGACACAAACATTTCAAATATTTCAAATTGTTTTTTAGAAAATATCGGATTTTTTGGTGTTTACAAATCCATACAAAACATTTTCTCAAACATGCTTATGAACTCACCAACATTTTTATGTTGACCTTTTTAAATTAACTTGTATTCTCAGGAAATCGTTGAGCAGGTTGGGCAGAAAGAATTCATGGATATTTTGTTATGTTTTGTTTCATCATACTTTGAATATTTTGGCATGTAATATTGAAATAAAATAATTAATGTAAACCAATGACAGTTGTAATATTACATGTGTGATGATGATGATGTTATGTTTCAATTATATACTCTATGATGATACTACAAGAAAGAAGTCACCCAATCCCCCGGACGTTTCCGCCGTCTGGTTCAGGGGTGTGACAGATTGGTATCAGAGCATTGTTTATAGTGAACTGGCATATCTAATCATACAAGATATGCAACTATAAATACACTGGGACTAAACTACTCTGAACAAAATAATTAAAATACATTCCTAGGTGTACATTAATACAATAACACTAAAAGTCTCTGGAGGAAATTAAACATCGTGGTTAAACCCGGACAGTTATGTAGTCGTAATGGGGATAAATAGAGTCTGATCAACTATATTTATTCAAAATAAGACCAACATGTGTTTGGGAGTGATCATGGTGGGAAATAAATCCAGAAACTTACCAACCTTGTATCCAAAAAGTTTTTAGGAAACTCAAACATAAACAAATACTATTAAAGTAATTGGAATACTAACTACCTGCACTTTCCTTACGCACAATTCTCACCCCTCTGATTCTCGCGCAGTCATCATGGAAGAATTCCAACAAGGTATCCTTTACTATCAGGCCCTGGTGGCCAACAGATTGATTGAAGGAGAACCTATTATGGGTCAGGAAGCAGATCCAGGTTTAGGACCTGAGGAATATTTAGAGACCGACTATGAGTTCGGGGAGCCTGATGAGGATATGGAGGAAGTAGGGGACATTAGTGAAGTCCCCAGCGAGCCTCCCACTTCAGAGGTGATGCAGGACCACCCCACAGCACCAAAGATACCATCGATCGGACTCGCTCCTTAGAGGAAGAGGTTGCCACCCTTCGACAGCAACTGTTAGCAGCAGAACTCCGACATCGATGCTTACATCTCGAGGTTTAGTGAGTTGTCACTCCTGTGTCCAGGCATCATCATGTCTGAAGGAAAGAAGATTGAAGGATTCATTTGGGGATTGACCTCTAAAATTCAAGGAAATGTAATAGCAAGTTAACCCGGAGACATATGACAGTGCTAAAAGATTAGCCAAGAAGCTCTACGACCATGGCAACAAGAAGGGTGCAAAAGCAGGGGAGACTGAAGTCAAGAAGGAGGGAAAAGATAACAAGAAAAAAAAAGACAACAAATGAAAGGGGCGACAAAACCAAGAGTCATCGAAAAAGCAGCAAACTGTAGCAATCCACGCTGCTACTGCGCAGGTTGCCTCAGCACCACATGATCCAGCCTCAACTACGCAAACTACTACCAGGCAATACTCGAGAACCCTGACCAAGTGTAACAAATGAACCTACCACCACTATGGAGAATGCAGAGATATGCAGAGTACAAGTTGCAACCGTCAGGGCCATACCGCTCGATACTGCAGATCTCAACCCCAACCGAACCAACAGCCAAACAACAACAACCGCAACAACAATAACGCTGGGGCTAGTCACACTTGTTATGGATGTGGAGGAACCAGTCATTTCAGACGCAATTGCCCCAAAGCCAACAACCAAGGGGCGGGAGGATCAGGAAGGGTCCAGACGTTGGGCCAAGGTGAAGCAGTTCAAGACCCGACAGTTGTTACTGGTACGTTCCCACTTAACAACACTTACGCATGCTTTTTATTCGATAGTGGAGCCGAGCGGAGCTTCGTTAGTAACAAATTCAAACACTTACTAAACCAACAACCCCAGAAGCTAAACGAAGCCTTCACGGTGGAGATGGCTAATGGGAAAACCGAAACAACCGAAGATGTTTATGTAGGGTGCACGTTAACACTAAACAACCATTCATTTCAAATAGATTAGATGCCAGTAAATATTAGGAGTTTTGATGTGATAATCGGCATGGATTGGTTAAGACCCCACCGTGCTGATATTATGTGTCACGAGAAGGTCGTTCGCCTTCACCTCCCCAATCACGAAACCCTAATAATCTATGGTGATAAACCTGGCCCCAATCTTCGTCTTATCTCGTGCATCAAGGCACAGAAGTGTCTGAACAAGAAAAACTATGCTTTTCTCGCTCACGTTGTGGATAAAGCCAAAAAAGAAGTAAACATTAAAGACATCCCAGTGGCTTGCGAATTCCCAGATGTATTTCCTGAAGATCTTCCGGGAATACCCCCGAAAAGACAGGTTGAATTTCGAATTGGCCTAATATCGGGAGCCACATCAATTGCCAAATCACCCTACAGGTTAGCTCCCTCCGAGATGCAGGAGTTATCTAGTCAATTAAGCGATCTGCTAAGCAAGGGATTCATCCGACCAAGATTCTCACCCTGGGGAGCCCCGGTCTTGTTTTTCAAAAAGAAGGACGGATCCTTCAGGATGTGCATCGATTATAGGGAATTGAATAAGCTCACTGTCAAAAACCAATACCCCCTCCCTCGGATTGACAATCTATTCGACCAGCTTCAAGGAGCTAATTATTTCTCCAAAATAGATCTAAGATCCGGTTATCATCAGCTTCGAGTCCTAGAAGAGGACATTCCAAAAACCGCTTTCCGAACTCGATATGGTCATTACGAATTTGCTGTGATGCCATTCGGTCTAACAAATGCCCCCGCAGCATTTATGGACCTCATGAATCAAGTATGCCGCCCATTCCTCGATAATTCCGAAATTGTCTTCATCGATGACATTCTCATATACTCCTGTCAAATCTTGGAAACCCTAAGACCTGAATGGCTATACGCGAAACTCTCAAAGTGCGACATTTGGATTCGCAGTGTAAACTTTTTGGGTCATGTAGTCAGTAAGGAAGGGATTCACATAGATCCTTCCAAGATCAAGGCCATTGAAGGCTGGGCGATTCCGAAGACACCAACAGAAATTCGACAATTCTTGGGTCTCGCAGGCTACTACCGAATGTTTATCCAGAACTTTTCCAAGATAGCCAAACCCCTCACCACCTTGACACAAAAAGGTGTATCTTTCAACTGGACGGAAAAGCAAGAAGCTGCCTTCCAAACCTTGAAGAGAGCCCTCTGTAGTGCACCAGTGCTATCCTTACCAGAGGGAACCGAAGACTTTGTAGTATATTGCGATGCTTCGAACCAATTGTTACGCTGTGTCCTCATGCAGCGTGGAAAGGTAATAGCTTACGCGTCCAGACAATTGAAGACGCATGAAGTAAATTACACCACCCATGATCTTGAGCTAGGAGTTATGGTCTTCTCCCTAAAGATATGGAGGCACTACCTCTACAGTACAAAGTGCACCATCTTCACGGATCACAAAAGCCTCCAGCACATTCTAAACCAAAAGGAGCTGAACATGAGGCAATGAAGGTGGGTCAAGCTGCTAAATGACTATGAATGCGAGATCAAGTATCACCCAGGCAAGGCTAACGTGGTTGTTGATGCCCTAAGCAGGAAAGAATACCCAGGTCTCCGGGTGAAGACTTTATTGATAACCATCCACTCCCACCTAACCTCACAGATCAAGGAAGCCCAATCAGAGGCAATGAAGCCGGAGAATGCCGCAAATGAAACACTGCGTGGGATGGATAAAAACCTTGAAGCCAAAAAGGACGGAGCTTACTACTTCATGAATAGAATCTGGGTCCCAAAATTTGGAGGATTCAGAGAGTTAGTCATGAACGAGGCTCGTAAAACGTGATATTCCATCCATCCAGGTTTGGATAAAATGTACCTGGACATTAAGCAACATTATTGGTGGCCAAATATGAAGGCAGAGAATGCCACTTACGTGGGCAAGTGTCTCACTTGCACCAAAGTGAAAGGGGAGTATCAAAAGCCCTCAGGATTATTACAACAGCCAGTGATACCCGAGTGGAAATGGGAAAGGATTACCATGGACTTCATAACCAAATTACCTAAGACATCGGACGGATTGGATGCTATCTGGGTAATTATCGATAGATTGACCAAATCCGCCCATTTCCTGCCAATCAAGGAATCGTACAAGATGGAAATATTAACACGAATCTATATAAAAGAGATCATGAGACTTCATGGGGTGCCAGTATCTATTTTCTCGGATCGGGATAGTATATTTACTTCACGATTTTGGCAGTCGCTCTAGAAGGCAATGGGAACACAACTAGACATGAGCACTGCCTACCACCCTCAAACCGATGGCCAGAGCGAACGAACCATCCAGACCCTTGAGGACATGCTCCGAGCCTGTATGATCGATTTCAGCAAATCATGGGATGCCCACTTGCCCCTAATCGAGTTCTCGTACAACAATAGCTATCACACGAGTATATGGGTTGCTCCTTTTGATTCCTTGTATGGTCACAAATGTAGATCGCCTCTCTGCTGGACTGAGGTGGGTGACACCCAGCTGGAAAAATGGTAATCACCGAGCAGCACTCTTACAGGACCAGAGATCATTCGAGAAACAACAAAGAATATAATCCAAATCAAGGCCCGACTCCAAGCATCGTGAGATCGACAAAAGAGTTATGCTAACAAACAACGAAAACCTATGGAATTCCAAGTCGGAGATTGGGTGCTATTAACGGTCTCTCCCTGGAAAGGGATGATCCGTTTTGGGAAACAGGGAAAACTAAACCTGCGATATATCGGGCCATTCGAGATTCTTGCCCGGATTGGTCCGGTGGCATATAAGTTGCAGCTACCTGCGGAGCTCAGCAACGTACACCCCGTATTCCACGTCTCAAATTTGAAAAAAGTGCTTATCAGATGAAACCCTCATCATTCCTCTGGAAGAGATCGAAATAAACGAGAATCTCCTGTTCGTCGAAGAACCAGTTGAGATAATGGACAGGGATATGAAGCGTACGAAGCAAAGTCACATTCTGATTCTGAAGGTTCAATGGAACGCTAAGCATGGACCAGAACTCACATGGTAACGCGAAGACCAAATGAAGCAGAAGTACCCTCATTTATTCTCTCGTTCATAGTTCTATCATTCAAAAGAATTTGGGGACAAAATTCCCTCTAACGGGGGGATGATGTCACAACTAGCATTTTTTTTGGCTAGGAAATTTTGTATTCATGTAATCAACTCTTGAATAACTTGTAATCTAAGTTGATGTCATGTACTATGCTCATTCAAAATCAACCAACTGAATCAAAACTCATGAGTGATGTTCAAAACCTAATTCAATGCATCTCATATACTCATTTTTGAGCTTCAAACCCTAATATCCCGATTCAAACCCAGGATGGACCAGGAGTCGTTCATTGGGCCTAATGGGCCAATAAACTCTTGATTTGAGTATTTTGGGTCAAGAATCCTTATATGGGCCGTAATTTGACCCATATTCATTAAATAATAGCATTTTGGGCCATAAGACTTCTCATGGGCCTTATTGGACCTAAAATGTCTCACTTAGTCATCATGGGCCTTAATAGGCCGTAAATAGTTTCAAAAGCCCTTTTGGGTCGTAAACTATCTTCTTGGGCCTCATTGGGCCGTAAACCCTTTTTCCTTATCTCTATTGGGCTGTAAACCCTTTTTCCTTATCTCCATGCTAATCTCATGTTTCTATGCACTATCACATCAAACTTCCCTCTTCTCTCCCTCTTATCTATCTCTCGACCAAGGGTCTCCCACCACCACCTTCACTTTCAATTCTACCTACTACATCCCTCCAAGAACTCCTCTCCTCCATCCTCAAAATTTTCGTGAGCTTTTAGGGACATCAAGGACTCTCCATCAAAGCTCATTCATCCTTGGTAAGTTATTGTGAAACTGATGAATCGTAGAATCAAGTATTAATCAAAATTAGAGTTAAACGAATGCAGATTGAACAAACAATGTAAATAAGATCTGGTTTCTGCTCATTTACGCTTTCAACGTTTACAGAGAAAATAGACAGGTTCTTTAAAGGACTCTTATCTAACTCTAGTAAAGTTCCATATTTATAGGAACGGTGAAAGCATACAAAAAATACTAAGGCATTGACAATTAAGCTTCGTACGAAATACACCTTAGTAAATAAACATTACAAAACATACGAAGGGTAAAACAGACTTCGACATATTACAATATAATTCGACTCTAACAATCTCCCCCTTTGTAATAATGTCAACCTTCATCAGTTCAAGAGGATCTGTATAGCATACAGCATAATCTTCGGATCTCAGTGTACCACGAGATTATCTTCTTCAGTTCCTTTTTATCTCCTTCATTATTCTTCTTGCAGCTATTCATACGAACAATGAAATTCGTATATTGGGATGTTGTATATCTTTCCACTTTGGAAGCTTGAAACAAGAATCTTTTCACCTTCCCATTTTTATCTTTCCCAGCAAATACCATACAAAATGGTTTCAAACATATTTCTCCGTCAGCATACTTCTTCAACTCAGGTTGAGTTAAAGGAAGTTCCATTGGCACTTTTACAGTCAATCCATTTGCTGTAGCTAACTCAACATCAGTAAGTGCTAAGCACTCATAATAGTTGTCAATGAAAATCTTGATGTGAGCCAACCCAAGTCGAAAAACTTCACGATCAATTTCTCGAAGATACGAAGCGTCTTTATCCTTTAGTAATAATGCAACTTGTATCAGATCATACAAGTTCATTAATGGAAAATCAGCTACCGAAAAATCACACACTTGCCCATTCGCCCTTGAAACAATAAAGCGAAGATTATGTATCATATTTTCGAACAACACATCTCACTTTATTCTTATTACCTTCTTTATCTTCACCAGAGACCAAATTTCCTCTGGAAGTTTTCCAAGTACAGCATGAAATCTGATCTTCATGTATGTGTACTCATCATCATTGTCAAATTTCTCAGCAATTTTGTACTGAGCCATGATGAACATCATTTCATTGATGGGAAAATCTAATTGACACATATCAGTGTTGAGAACAACATAGCTTCCTTTGGCTTCTATTCGAAAGCATACATATGATTATATGCAACTTTCGACTCTATTGTCTCATAATTGTAATGCTTTGAAGGATCACCCTTGTTCATCCTAGGTGGATCATTTGCACGAAGTCTCATAATGCTTTGTACAATTCGGAGCTTTTCAACCTCAGCCTCCGCTTCAGCTTTCTTTTCTTCCTTTGACTTTTCGACCATAACAGTTTTGCCTTTGTCTTTTACAAAAGAAATATCAACACTTTCCTTATGCTTCGAACTGCTGCCTCCTTCTCCAATCACAATTCCTTTGGAAATTGATTTTGAAATTGGCTTCGTTGTCACTGGCATTGTTGTTACAACAGTCGAAATAACTAGCTCAGCAGTAGACACAAATGGTTTTGTTATTGGAATCTTCGTGGAAAACACCTTTCCAACAACCTTTGCATCTACATGCAAATCTTCACCCCTAGCCTTCGTACTACCATCCTCCTTTTCTCCCCCTTGCACCCCTGTGAAAAGAGGTGGGGCATTCTTCGGAAGAAGGCTAGAAATATGAGAAAGTGGAGCAAGTTGTTTTTGCAAGATAGCTTCAAAATGAACGAACTTTTGAGACAAAAAGTCCAGAGTGATTAATGGAGATGAAACAGATTTTACAGTTAACTCTTTAAGCTACTTCAGCGAATTAAGCATTTCCACAAAGCTTTGATTTTCCGTGGTCGACAATTGAGTAAGTTGAGGACGCAAATCTTCATAGAGTTTGACATATTTGGTAACAGCATCACAAATAATGTCAACTTTCTGATTGATCGAAGCATAATCACGTTGTACGATTGAGATTTCTTTTTGCATATCCTGTCGAAGTTCTTGGATTTGCAAATTTACATCTTCTCTCACCTTCTTGATATCTTGAACGAATAGTACATGTCGTTCTTTTATCAAATGCTTGAATTCTTTCACTTCCCCTCTGAACATCGAATTGAGAGAATTGACCCGTAATTCATCATTTTGATCATTGTGATCAATCTTTTCCAACAGACGAATCTCTGAATCGCGGACCATTCTAGAGACTTTACTTATCACTTTTCCTTCGAATGTTTTCAGCATATTATCAACGTCCAGATGAGATACAGATGAATTATTCCCCAAATCAACTTGTGATTGAAGAATAGAATTCAACTTCTGGTTAAGAATCTTGAATTGTTTCATCGTCATCAACATATGATCAGGGAAGTGATCTTCTTCATCATCAAACTGTAAATCTTCAAAGGCACCTCCAAAACCTTCATTATCAGTATCAGCTTCAACAACAGGTGAAGGTTGAACAGGTGAATTAATTTTGAGAGAATCAGTAGATTGAGATGGAAAAAGAGTGGTAAAGGGTTAATGAAGAATGGTTTCAAAAGTTGGGGAATTTTTAGTATTCGGAAGAATAAAAGGTGGTAAAGACACGAAACTGTCTGGTTTGGAAGATACAGGAATACCTTGATTAGTAGGTGCAACCTCTTTGTTCGACTCTCCCTCACCCATGTTGACATTTACATCAATATCAGATACGTGTGTATCAATGCCTGAAGTTCGAACCTCCTCAGTATGTGATTCAGTTAACGAGACTTCGGGTGGTATAACTATTGTCTTCTCAGGAGTGGATACAGATTGTGAAACAACTGGTTCTGGTGTTTCAGGAACAATTTCTTCTTCAGAAGATGCCTCTTGAATAACTAACTTTCTTTGTCTTTTCTTCTTCTTCGAAATATGTTTGGCCACATCTTCAGCTCTTTGTTTCTTGGATAGAGGCGAGACTGGAGCTGGAACCTCTCGAAAAATAACTCCTTGATGAGAGAGTTGTGGTTTACGAACATTAGAAGGAGAAAATTTTGATCCACCATCAGAAGATTTTCCGGAACCCCTAGACCTTTGCTTCAAACGACGAAAAACACCAGTTTTCGAAGGAATTTTCTCTGCCACTATTGTATCATCAACAAGTTCCACTGGTTTGATGACAACAGTCGAGATATTCACTTCAGCCATCTCAGGCTTCTTTGGAGACTTCGTAGATTCATGCACAATCTTCTCAGGAGACTTCTTTGATTCGTGCACGGGCTTTTCTGGTGTAGCTTTTGCATCCTTTTTAGAACATTTAGACTTCTTGGAAGGACCAGCTTCTTCTTTCGACAATAATTTTCCACTCTGAACATCTGGATTAATGGTTTTCAAGTAGTCAACCAACACTGAATTTGTTGGCTCAACCCTCTTTAACATTGCATCAGGAATCCGAGCAATGTGTGTGGATACCTCTATATCATCTGAAACTTCCTTTGGGAAGTGATACTTCAGAAACTCAGCCTTTTCTTCATCAGCAGGGACAGCAATTCCTTCTTTATCATAGAAATAAGCAAGGATTAAGCTCCAATACCTAGCACACGAAATTCCTTGAACCACATTTTTGTTTTCAACACTCTTTTGAAATTCCTTCCATAGTTGAGTAGAGTAGTCGACAGAGATATCATAATACAATCCTGCCACCATCGCATAAACCTCCATGCAACCTTTGTCTAAACCAACACTTCGACCTGTCAAGCATCGAAGAAAAATTCCAAACAAGAAATTCCAAATAGTTGGCAGGACTGATTTCTTGAAATCACTGATCTTTGTGAGTGGGGGTTGATGACCCATCTCATTAAACATATGAATAACTAATGCATAAGAAAGATCAGTAACAAGTTGAGAATTGGGAATATCCAGAATCTGACAAAAGATCTTCTTGGACAAATGGATTTTCTTGTCATTCACCAGTTGAAAAGTGATGATATCCATTGCTTTGCTATAAGTAGCAGTGGATCCTGCCTGAGAAAGCCATGAGAGAGGAACTGAGAAATAATTGAACATCGCCTTGGAAAGAACAGAACTCTTCAATGCGACAATTAGCATCTTCAATTCTTCTGGATACAAAGACACATCTGCTTCCACTTGATAATTGGTGCTTTGAATCTTCATGATCGGTTGAGAAGTGATGTCTTCAGTTGTTCGAGAAGTAGAATCAACGCCAGCCATGATTAGGGTTTAGAAGCTTTGAAGAACAGAGAGAATTTGGGTATTTGAGTTCTTTTGTGTGCGTAAAACGATAAAGAACCCGTAAATGCCTTTTTTATAAATAACCCTTAATTTGAATTGAACGCGGGATAGGCATTGATTGGGATCTGAAGTGGCACCTTAAAAGTCGCACCAGTCTATCAATAAAGTTGCCATGCGTCAAAAAGTAACTGTCACATCGCCTTGAAACCAGGAAACGTCTCCTCACACAGTCTGTTCGTGTCTCACCAAGGAATAGTAACCTTCAGCAACCTTCAGATGGAGGTTAAGCTCTTTCGTCTTTGGGTTTAGAGACGAAGTCATTTGCTAGACTGTCGAAATCATCAGCTTGAGTTGGTATTTCTCAAAACCTCAAGGATTTCGTGTGTGATGTGTGCCAAAGAAAATATAAGAAACAAATTAATAAAAATTTGGATCTGTGATGTCAAAAATTTCGACACAAAAGCAGAGAAACCCCGGGCAAAGGTTACTTCATTAATTATCAAGAGAGATAATCAACTGCTTGTATATTGTCCCGTGAATTACAATCGAAAACTTGTAGAGAAGTATCGAAGGGCTTCTTTTGTTAGGCTTATGAGGTGGTTTAAAATTTCGTTACATATCATCCTAAACATAAGGTGAGTAATTGTAACAGAAATTACTTGTTTGACCAGTGTAGTCAGTGACAAGTATGCTTTGAAATATGTTGATATTAACTTTGAAAGCAAATGAAACTCATACAGAAATCATATTAAAAAAAATATTTGTTATGGATCCTGTTAGGTAACAAACATCGTGGGTTTCGATAGTTTGATCAAGATCACACATAAGAATAGAATATGATTTTGAGTTTCGAAAAATGGTACTGAAACAAATGTTTCGTTAAATCTGGAACATAGTTCCCCGTCAATTCCTTATTAAGATATGAAGTTGGGTTTCACTTTCATCACGGCCTCATGATGTCAGATAACTAACACAGAATTTTGATATATCTAAATCTTGATGTGTTGAATCAAAGACCTCTTAGATATATGTCTTCGTGTGTGCAAGTGTAAGAAATTTTGTGATGAAAAAGAGTGGTTATGAAGAACGAAATTGTACCTCTGTTATTTTCGGACAAAACAGATAACTCTTAACTCATGTGAGAAGAGTAAGGTAGCTCAATCGACTAATGTGAATATAAGCCTGACTTGGGAAGAAATTTTCGTATGAAAAATTTCATTAAGGCTTTCGTAAACACACATAAAGTCTACAGAGGCTTGGGACAACATGCTGCAGCATGCTTCTAGGGACAACCTAACTAGTACATAGTTGACGAAAGTTTACCTTCTCATAGAAACATAAGCATGACCCTTGAAAAAAAATGTTCGTGTTATCTGCACAATGAAAAAGAAACAAAGAAAATAACAAAAATATTTTTGATATTTTTGATTTTTCGAAAAATGAAACAATTAACAAAAGAAAATCTTTTTGGAGTTTTGATTTTTCGAAAAGATAACAACAAAACGAAAAAAAATCTTTTTGTAGTTTTTGATTTTTCGAAAAGAAAACTAAGATACAAACGTACGAAAAAACATTTTTACAAACAAACGAAAATTTGTAAACAAACTACAATTCGCCACTCTTACGAAAATTTGACAAACTAACAAAAATTTGTACCACACAACCATCATGCAAATTGTCGAATTCGAAGCGTGTCGAAGCGTTGACTATGAACAGTAACCGTTGAATGGCGTCTTATTGCCTCTGAATCGACACATTTATATAACATGCCTTTGCTATACATTCGAAATCCGTCCTGGAACTGAACTCGCTTCAATCATTCCCAAACCTGTCAAAATTCGAACAAACGATTTTTCATCCAAAGCTTTTGTGAAAATATCAGCAAGCTGATCAGTTCTTTTTACAAAATGAACTTCAATGTTTCCATCTTCCACATGATCTTTGATAAAGTGATAATAAAGAGCTATATGTTTAGTTTTCGAATGTTGTACTGGATTATGACAAATGCGTATAGCACTTTGAGAATCACAGTACAATGGAATCTTTTTCATATTCACTCCATAATCCCTCAACTGGCTTTGAATCCAAATAATTTGTGATGTACAAGCAGCAGCTGCTACATATTCGGCTTCAGCAGTAGAAATCGAAACACACGTTTGATTCTTCGACTGCCAACTAACCAACTTTCCATCCAAAAATTGACAACCACCACTTGTACTTTTTCGATCCAATGTACACCCTCCTAGATCTGCATCTGAAAATGCCTAAATGAAAAATCCTGTTTTCGAAGGATACCACAATCCTAACGAAATTGTTCCCTTGAGATAACGAAAGATATTTTTCACAGCTGTTAAATGTGGTTCTCGAGGATTTGCTTGGTACCTTGCACAATTACATACAGAAAACATGATATCAGGTCTACTTGCAGTAAGATAAAGTAATGAACCTATCATGCTTCTGTATAAAGTAAGATCAACCGCAAGCGATTCTAACGAAGGTGTTAGCCTTGTACCAACAGCCATTGGTACTCTTAACTTCGTGCTATTTGTCATTCCAAACTTTTCGAGCAAATTCCTTGTATATTTCTCTTGATTGATGAATATGCCTTCTCTGTTTTGACATATGTTTAAGCCAAGAAAATTATTGATTTTACCCATCATGCTCATTTCGAATTGGCTTTTCATCAAGTTTTCGAATTCTCTAGACAAAGTAGGGTCAGTAGAGCCAAAAATAATATCGTCAACATAAATTTGAACAAGCATCAGATGACATCCAACTTTCTTTCGAAATAATGTGGGGTCAACTGATCCTTGCTTAAATTTCGACTGTTTTAAGAAACTGGTAAGAGTTGCATACCATGCTCTTGGTGCTTGTTTTAACCCATATACAGCTTTATCTAAAATATATACATTATCAGGATGTATTTTATTTACGAAACCTGGAGGTTGTTCTACGTAAACAGTTTCTTCGAGTTCTCCATTGAGAAAGGCACATTTCACATCCATTTGATAGACATCAAAATCCTTATGAGCTGCATATGCTAAGAATATTCAAACAGCCTCGAGTCTCACAATAGGGGCAAAGGTTTCTTCATAATCAATTCCTTCTTGTTGCGAATATCCTTTTACAACTAAACGTGCTTTATTTCGTACAATATTTCCATCTTTGTCGGTTTTGTTTTTGAAAATCCATTTTAACCCGACAATCGAAACATTTTCAGGTTTAGGAATTAATCTCCAAACCTTGTTTCTTTCAAATTCAGCCAGTTCTAATTGCATTGCATAAACCCAATCCGAGTGTTCCATTTCCATCTTAACTGTCTTTGGTTCAAATTTAGATATGAAAATATTGAACATGCAAAATTCTTGTTGAGTATTTAATACCTCATTCTTCGCACGAATCTGAGCTCTTGTTAATACTCCATCTTGAGGATTTCCAATGACTTGATCTATTGGATGAGTCTTTGTCCATTTCTCTAACAGTGGATAAGCCAGATCAAATTCCAAAGGTGCATCTTCATACATCTCTTCATTTTCAGATCCTACAACAGAAACATTATCATTTATATCATGAAAATCATTATTTGGATTAAAATTTATTGAATCATTTTCCTCCTCAACACTATTATCATTTTGATGCTCCCCCTCAACTAGATGCTCCCCCTCAACAACATCATCCATTCTCTCATTCTCCCCCTCGAAAGAATGCTCCTCCTCAACCAGAGTATTCGAATCCAAGTGCTCTCCTTCGACTGGATTATTAAGCATACTTTGGCCATGTCCAAGAGAATTCGTTGTTGAATTAACATCTACAATGTTTTGAGGAATTTCCAAGTCATCATTATGCTTTGAAGATTCAGAGTGATGATTATCATTGGCATGAACTTCAGCATCCAAAGCCCTGTCAGGAATACCAAAAATTAAATCATAATCAAAATCAGATGAATTTGATTCTTCAGTTTCATCAGATGATTCATTAATAATTGGTTTTTGTTCAAATTGCTTTTCAACTTGTTTGACATAATAATCATCGAAAGTAAGATTGAAAGTTTCTTCGACTTTTCGTGTTCGCTTATTTAACACTCTGTATGCAACCGAATTGTGCGAATATCCCAAAAATATGCCTTCGTCAGCTTTAGATTGAAATTTTGAAAGGTTATCTTTGAGATTCATGATAAAACACCTGCAGCCAAAAACATGAAAGAATTTGACATTAGGTTTTCGATTATTGATTATTTCATACGGAGTGATATTGAATCGATGATGAATGAAAGATCGATTTTGAGTGAAACAAGCTGTCGAAACTGCTTCAGCCCACAGATATTGAGGAAGATTCGCATATGTCAATATTGTTCTTGCTGCTTCACAAAGTGACCTATTTCGTCTTTCAACCACACCATTTTGCTGTGGTGTATAAGGCGAAGAGAAATTATGCGAAATTCCTTGTTCTGTTAAGTATGAATCCAACACTTTGTTCTTAAACTCAGATCCATTATCACTTTTGATCTTTCGAACATTTTTCTTCAGACTCATCTCAATCTTCTTAATAAACTCGATCATTGTTTGAACAACTTCAGATTTTAACCTGAGAAAGTATACCCAAGTGAATCGTGAAAAATCATCAACAATAACCAAAATGTACCTTTTCTTGTTGAGAGTTTCAACAGTCGATGGTCCACAAAGGTCAATGTGTAGAAGTTCCAATGGTTCGACAATTTTCGAATCTATCACAATTGGATGGCCTTTCCTGTGTTGTTTCCCTTATTCACAAGCTGCACACAATGTATCATTGTCAAATTTTAGTACAGGTAAACCACGAACAAGATCATCAACAACCAATTTATTTAAGTTTCGAAAGTTTAAATGCGATAAACGTCGATGCCATAACCAGCTGATGTCAGACGAAGCTTTTGAAAGTAAGCACACTGATGGTATGCCGATGATTGGTTTGATATCAAGAGTAAACATGTCACCATGTCGTTTGGATTTGAGCAAAACTTCGTTAGTTTCAACATTTGAAATGATGCTACCTTCTTTGTTAAACACCACTTGATTGCCAGTGCCCACAACAAGTCGGGAAACACTTATCAAGTTATGTTGAAGACCTTCGACATAAGCAACGCGATTAACAGTGAATTTTCCATTTGTGACTTTACCATAGCCTTTCACTTGACATTTATGATTATTGCCAAACTTCACAACTCCTACATTCTCCAAGCTACGAAAATCTCTTAGGTTTTCCTTTCGTCCAGTCATGTGACGTGAGCATCCACTATCAATATACCATTTTTCATCATATTGTTCGTCACATAATACATGCGATCAATGAAAGAATTTAGGTACCCAAGGCTGTTTGGGTCCTTGGAAATTAGTTTTAAACACAAAATGAAATGAAGAACTTTTAACCCAATCACAAACTTTATTTTTGAGACTATCAATTAAGTCCACATCATTATTTAAAGAAACAGAAACATAAGTTTTAGTTAGGTTGGGATTATCACTGACACATGCCTCCGTCTTTTTAGATTGAGGATCACCAGGCTTGTCTTTCGAAACCGGTTGCCAAGTTTTAACCGAAACATTCGAATCTTTTGATGACGAGCTTTCAGTTGACGAAGAATTCACATAATTCTCATAAGCTTCGTGAATTTGTTGTGGAGAATATTTCCTTGATTGATATTTTCGACCTTTTCCTTCAAGCCAATGATCTATGCTTTTGTCACGAGACAACCCTTTTGTGTACGAAACTTTTAAATTTTGTTTTCCTGTAGGATTTGGAGAATTCGGTTTTTGTGGAAAGAAATCAACATTTGATTTAGGTCGAAATGCCATAGCGTATCGACTTCCATCATTGTTGCCAACACTTCGATTTTGAGAAAACCGATTTGGAGATTTTTGTTTTTGAGAAAACCTTGTTTGTTGATTAGAAGAAAATCGTTGATGTGATGATTGATTTTGAACATCCTTTGATGTATTTTTCTTATCTCTTGAAAATGATGAATTTGAAACTTTCGAAAAATTTGTTTTTGGTGGAAATTCAGATTTAGATTTATTTGTGTGAGCGGGATTTTGCTTAAGATCTGAATAAATTTCTGAAAGAGAAGACTTGTTTTCAACAGATTTGGGCTTTTTGTTTTCAGTTGTTTTCAAATTTAATCCATTTTGTTGTTTTCGAAGTTCCATTTCGAGCTTGTCTTTTTGAAATTGCATTTTTTTTTGACAACTTGTCAATTTGTTCTTTAAATTCTTTGGAATTTAATTTGACAATAGTATATTTTTCCACAACAACTTCTGTTGGAACTTCTTTCACAATTTTTGATTTTTCAACCCATTTGCGTTGTGGTTTTTGTCTTTGAAAAACATATGAATTCTTTGTTAAGGTATTTTCGACTGTGCTTTGATTCGAAAAGAATCCTTCATTCATTGTCTTCTTGTTGTCATCTTCGACCATTTTGGTGAATTCTGGTTTAATGTTTTCAACATTTCCAGTTGTAACAAACACTTGATTTGGAAAGACAACATCATCAGTACACTTGAAATTAGGATACACTACTTGATTTGTTTCCAAATAATGGGCTCCTTTTTCAGACAACACTTTTTCGAAATTTTCAGTGTCTCCAAATACTTGATTAACAACAACACGAGGAATTTCTTTTTCTAACGAATCTTTGTTTGAAGAAACCTTTTTGTCCGATTCGTCATCATCATTTTCATCATCACTGCTATCCATTTGACTATCTCGGATATCCACAAACTCAGAATCATAATCTTTTGAAGTTGAAGGTTTGTCAGTGTCAATCTTAACTTCCAAATCCTTAAGTTTTTCTTTTCCTTTAGATTTTGATGCAACATTAATGACAGACAACTGAGAACAATCAACATCCTCAATATCACTAATTTCGCTAATATTGTCAGAGTTATCTTCAATATCAGCAAAATTAGATTGAGAATCAAATGTCGAATTCTCAGTCTTTTTCAAAATTTTGATTTGTTCTGATTTTGTCAAAGTCTCATTCACAATGTTGACCAATTCATTTGTATCAAGACATTCATCAATTTTGACAATTCCATAAGCATATCTATCATCAGGAATTTTGTCAAACTCAGCAATGTTTTTCTCACAATCATATGAAATATTATCTACCTTCGCTCTTTCTTATGCTAGAGAAGGTAATAATTTCCTATGTTGTTCCTTGCTAATATCACACGATTGATGCAATACAGTTAATTTCGCATATAGACGTTTAGCAGAATTGCAGTAGATATTTCGTTGAGCTAACAAAAGTTTTACATCACTAGATAACGAATCACGATCACACATAATGTTTGTTATTTGCAATTCTAAACATTCTATCTTGACCACTTTCGAATCTAACTTTTTCCGTGTCTCTAACAACTGATTGCTTAATTTCTTAGCTTCATTACTAGTAGAAACAACCAAATTATCGAAATAAGCAACAGTATCATCAAAAGCAACAATTTCAGAATCATATGCACTTAAAGGAATATTGAAAGATTGAAGAATGTTACGTACCTTTGTTGTCATTAGAGACTTATCAGCAGATTTTGACACAAAGCAACGGCCCTTGACCTCTTCGTCTGAATCTTCCTCCAGTTTCACATACATTGCCCCATGCGTAGGATTACGCATTTCCTCATCATCGGATCCCGAAGACCAAATTTAATATGTACCATCATTCTCCTGTTCACCTTGAGCCACCAAAGACAGATTTTTCGCCTTCGTACGTACTTCTTCCAACCTCTCCACATAATATGCCTCATCCTTCACTCTATTCTTGTTCTCATCTTTCTTTTGAAGCATACAATCATTTGCTAAATGATTGGCTCCATTGCAATAGTGACAATCCATACCAGAATCTCCTTTCAATTTCTTCTCTTTCCTTTCCTCGGCACCCTTCGCATCATTCTTCTCATACTTCTTCCTCTCTTCTCATGCAGCTTTGTTTACGAAACTTCCTTTTCCTTCACTTTGCTTTACCTTTGAATTAAATGGTTTCTTGAAAAACTTTTTGACTCGGTTGTTAGAATAAAAAGCAATTGCCTCATCATCCGAATTCATTATAAACCTCATTATCAGAATCATCTTTTTCGACAGTTTCCTTTTCAGTTACTTTTGAGACAAGTGCTAATGGACCTCCTAGACTGAGCTTCGACTCTTCTGCCATTTCATTCACTTCACTTTCGTGAGTTTTCAGTTGATTATACAAATCATTCAAAGAAGATGTGTCGAAACTTTGTTGATTTTTCACCATCATGCTAACGCTTCTCCATTCTTTACGGAGTCCCATAACAAAGGTGAGATTGAATTCCATGGCAGACCTTGTGATTCCATAACGATTGCATTTGTATATCAGCTCATTCAGCCTATCATAGTAACTTTTGATCGTTTCACCATCTTTTTGCTTGAAATCCTTCAATTCAATCAAACATTGCTTAACTGAATTGATTTTCGTCTTCTCGCTGCCTTGAAACTTTTCTTTGAGATTATTCCATATTTCCTTGGCAGTTGTACAACTTCTGACATAGTTATACACCACCGGAGGTAATGCACCATGCAACTCCCTTATGCATCGTTTTTCAAGTTTCTTCATACGATCATTTTGATTTCCACACTCGTAGTACTGGATGAAGATCCAATAGGTTGAAGGTTCGTTGGAAGAGTAACATTCCCTTAGATTCAAGTCCAAAGCTCTTCATTGATTCCATTCAAGTAATCCTGCATATGATCAGACCACTGATCATAGTATTCAGGAATGAGCATAGGTATCTTAGTTGAAGATCCTAGCAGATGAGAGTATGAAGTCATCGAGTTGAGATTGAAGTTCGCCATTGATGTACGGAAGAAAATTTTTGAGAATTTATGAGAAATCAAAGAGAATTTGAAAGCAAATTGCTGAATTGAACAGAAAAACAAAGTAGAATACTCGATTCAACAAATCTGTTGCAGAATCGAATCACAACTCAAGATCTAGAAAACTTTTTTATGTCAAAAGATGCGGAACTTTTTGAACCAGAATTTTGATTCAAAAACCTTTTGAAACAGAATGAAAATTAGATCTCAGATCATGATTCCTGCTCTGATACCAATTGATGAATCGTAGAATCAAGTATTAATCAAAATCAAAGTTAAACGAATGCAGATTGAACAAACGATGTAAATAAGATCTAGTTTCTGCTCATTTACGCTTTCAACTTTTACAGAGAAAATAGACAGGTTCTGTAAAGGACTCTTATCTAACTCTAGTAAAGTTCCATATTTATAGGAACAGTGAAAGCATACAAAAAATACTAAGGCATTGACAATTAAGCTTCGTACGAAATACACCTTAGTAAATAAACATTACAAAACATACGAAGGGTAAAACAGACTTTGACATATTACAATATAATTCAACTCTAACAGAAACTCTATAACTTTTGATTCAAGTTACTCTAGGAATCCCTTCTTAACCCACATCATCTCGTGATCTATGCTCTAGATCCACCTTAGGTTCGAGATCTACTCAAGAAAGCTTGCTAAGGATCGAGATCTTTCCATTTTCTTCATCAAAAACCGAAATCTCCAAAGCCAAGTGAGTTCATACCCCCTATTTTCGGTTTTTACTATGTTTTGGGGGAGAATACAAGTTGTTTTGTGTAGATCTATGTGTGTATGCATGATTTTGTGTGTTTTTCATGATATATGTGTGATTATGTGTTATAAACTCCATGAACTTGAAGATCTACTAAAATGTGATGATATTTGTATAACATAACACTTATTTCAACTTATTATGCAAAGAAAAGGTTTTAAAATACATCAAAGTTACTTAAAACAAAGAAAATTGCATAAGAGGGCCAAAAGTGACAAAATAACCACAAATGGGGTATTTTTATGTAACTCACGGTTTTTAAGGGACCAAAACAATGTATTTCGATAAATATGAATCTTTATGGTATTTGTGATCTTAAAAAGGGCTAGGAGTGTAAAAGTTCATAAATGGGCTTCTTTTGGGCTTTTACGAAATTTTGGGCCAAGAATTTATATTTTTGGACTTTTATGGGCTTAAATGTCATTTTCAACAAATTTGTGCCAAAAATGTAAAATTTTTGATAAGAAGAACTGAAAATGTGAATTTATTTAAAACTTGGGCCAAAAAGATGAATTTATTTATAAATGAGACAAAAATGCACATTTTCATAAAACCAAGCCAAAAATGATATTTTTGACAAAAGTGAGTTAAAAATGTTATTTCTACTTAAAACTAGCCTTAAAAGCAAATTTTTGTCCTTAAAGGACCTAAATTGTCATTTTTACCAAAAATGTGCCACAATTGTAAATTTTTGGTTTTTAGGACCAAAGTGACCTTTTACAAAAAGGTGAGCTTTTTATGTTACTTTGGTAAACAACATAGCTTAAACAACCAACGTAACAAACCACGGATCGATTTCGGTATTCACGTCCTTATTGGGCCTGGAAATAATATACATGTTAAATGGGCCTTAGTTGTCCTTTTACATGTATATTGGGCCCGGGATATATATATTCTCATTCCTTTTGAGCCTGGAAATAATTTACATGCTTAGTGGGCCTTAGTTGTCCACTTACACGTTTATTGGGCCTGGAATATACCTTATATGTTTTTCTTTTTCGCGTAAATTCGATTAAGGATCTAGTGAGACGTGTCGGTTGACACCTATTGAGTGTACAATCGTAGCCTGTATTTATAACCAGAGTCTCCTAGAGGGAGAGCGGGAGTTTGAGTATAGATCTATACGGGGGTGACACCCCACACCTGAGCTGTTCGCTATAGTTAGACTAGGCCAGTCTAGGGTGACAAAAACCTTACCTTATTCCTTCGGCGTCCGAAAAACGCCAAGACAGGCGAAATTGTCATTATCTAGTAAGGTTATAACGACTCACTTAGAGGAATTAACGTTATAAAATTTACGGGAAACCATCTTTTCTTTTCTTTTTGGGATAACACGGTAACAAACTCGCGCTGGTACTCAAACTCGGGTGTTGAGATTCCAGCATTCTCATAAGCAGACAACATCGGGTTGTCTGGGGTTCATTCTCCTTATATATTCTAAAATAATAACACTCATGCATTAATACAAAATCGGACACAAACATTTCAAATATTTCAAATTGTTTTTCAGAAAATATCGGATTTTCTGGTGTTTACAAATCCATACAAAACATTTTCTCAAACATGCTTATGAACTCACCAACATTTTTATGTTGACCTTTTTAAATTAACTTGTATTCTCAGGAAATCGTTGAGCAGGTTGGGCAGAAAGAATTCATGGATATTTTGTTATGTTTTGTTTCATCATACTTTGAATATTTTGGCATGTAATATTGAAATACAATAATTGATGTAAACCAATGAAAGTTGTAATATTACATGTGTGATGATGATGATGTTATGTTTCAATTATATACTCTATGATGATACTACAAGAAAGAAGTCACCCAATCCCCCGGACGTTTCCGCCGTCTGGTTCAGGGGTGTGACAGATTGGTATCAGAGCATTGTTTATAGTGAACTGGCATATCTAATCATACAAGATATGCAACTATAAATACACTGGGACTAAACTACTCTGAACAAAATAATTAAAATACATTCCTAGGTGTACATTAATACAATAACACTAAAAGTCTCTGGAGGAAATTAAACATCGTGGTTAAACCCGGACAGTTATGTAGTCGTAATGGGGATAAATAGAGTCTGATCAACTATATTTATTCAAAATAAGACCAACATGTGTTTGGGAGTGATCATGGTGGGAAATAAATCCAGAAACTTACCAACCTTGTATCCAAAAAGTTTTTAGGAAACTCAAACATAAACAAATACTATTAAAGTAATTGGAATACTAACTACCTGCACTTTCCTTACGCACAATTCTCACCCCTCTGATTCTCGCGCAGTCATCATGGAAGAATTCCAACAAGGTATCCTTTACTATCAGGCCCTGGTGGCCAACAGATTGATTGAAGGAGAACCTATTATGGGTCAGGAAGCAGATCCAGGTTTAGGACCTGAGGAATATTTAGAGACCGACTATGAGTTCGGGGAGCCTGATGAGGATATGGAGGAAGTAGGGGACATTAATGAAATCCCCAGCGAGCCTCCCACTTCAGAGGTGATGCAGGACCACCCCACAGCACCAAAGGATACCATCGATCGGACTCGCTCCTTAGAGGAAGAGGTTGCCACCCTTCGACAGCAACTGTTAGCAGCAGAACTCCGACATCAATGCTTACATCTCGAGGTTTAGTGAGTTGTCACTCCTGTGTCCAGGCATCATCATGTCTGAAGGAAAGAAGATTGAAGGATTCATTTGGGGATTGACCTCTAAAATTCAAGGAAATGTAATAGCAGTTGACCCGGAGACATATGACAGTGCTAAAAGATTAGCCAATAAGCTCTACGACCATGGCAACAAGAAGGGTGCAAAAGCAGGGGAGACTGAAGTCAAGAAGGAGGGAAAAGATAACAAGAAAAACAAAGACACAAACGAAAGCGGCGACAAAACCAAGAGTCATCGAAAAAGCAGCAAACTGTAGCAATCCACGCTGCTACTGTGCAGGTTGCCTCAGCACCACATGATCCAGCCTCAACTACGCAAACTACTACCAGGCAATACTCGAGAACCCTGACCAAGTGTAACAAATGAACCTACCACTACTATGGAGAATGCAGAGATATGCAGAGTACAAGTTGCAACCGTCAGGGCCATACCGCTCGATACTGCAGATCTCAACCCCAACCGAACCAACAGCCAAACAACAACAACAACAACAACCGCAACAACAATAACGCTGGGGCTAGTCACACTTGTTATGGATGTGGAGGAACCGGTCATTTCAGACGCAATTGCCCCAAAGCCAACAACCAAGGGGCGGGAGGATCAGGAAGGGTCCAGACGTTGGGCCAAGGTGAAGCAGTTCAAGACCCGACAGTTGTTACTGGTACGTTCCCACTTAACAACACTTACGCATGCATTTTATTCGATAGTGGAGCCGAGCGGAGCTTCGTTAGTAACAAATTCAAACACTTACTAAACCAACAACCTCAGAAGCTAAACGAAGCCTTCATGGTGGAGATGGCTAATGGGAAAACCGAAACAACCGAAGATGTTTATGTAGGGTGCACGTTAACACTAAACAACCATTCATTTCAAATAGATTTGATGCCAGTAAATATTAGGAGTTTTGATGTGATAATCGGCATGGATTGGTTAAGACCCCACCGTGCTGATATTATGTGTCACGAGAAGGCCGTTCGCCTTCACCTCCCCAATCACGAAACCCTAATAATCTATGGTGATAAACCTAGCGCCAATCTTCGTCTTATCTCGTGCATCAAGGCACAGAAGTGTCTGAACAAGAAAAACTATGCTTTTCTCGCTCACGTTGTGGATAAATCCAAAAAAGAAGTAAACATTAAAGACATCCCAGTGGCTTGCGAATTCCCATATGTATTTCCTGAAGATCTTCCGGGAATACCCCCGAAAAGACAGGTTTAATTTCGAATTGGCCTAATATCGGGAGCCACATCAATTGCCAAATCACCCTACAGGTTAGCTCCCTCCGAGATACAGGAGTTATCTAGTCAATTAAGCGATCTGCTAAGCAAGGGATTCATCCGACCAAGATTCTCACCCTGGGGAGCCCCATTCTTGTTTTTCAAAAAGAAGGACGGATCCTTCAGGATGTGCATCGATTATAGGGAATTGAATAAGCTCACTGTCAAAAACCAATACCCCCTCCCTCGGATTGACGATCTATTCGACCAGCTTCAAGGAGCTAATTATTTCTCCAAAATAGATCTAAGATCCGGTTATCATCAGCTTCGAGTCCTAGAAGAGGACATTCCAAAAACCGCTTTCCGAACTCGATATGGTCATTACGAATTTGCTGTGATGCCATTCCGTCTAACAAATGCCCCCGCAGCATTTATGGACCTCATGAATCAAGTCTGCCGCCCATTCCTCGATAATTCTGTAATTGTCTTCATCGATGACATTCTCATATACTCCAGAAGCAAGGAGGAGCACGGTCAACATCTCCGTCAAATCTTGGAAACCCTAAGACCTGAATGGCTATACGCGAAACTCTCAAAGTGCGACATTTGGATTCGCAGTGTAAACTTTTTGGGTCATGTAATCAGTAAGGAAGGGATTCACATAGATCCTTCCAAGATCAAGGCCATTGAAGGCTGGGCGATTCCGAAGACACCAACAGAAATTCGACAATTCTTGGGTCTCGCAGGCTACTACCGAATGTTTATCCAGAACTTTTCCAAGATAGCCAAACCCCTCACCACCTTGACACAAAAAGGTGTATCTTTCAACTGGACGGAAAAGCAAGAAGCTGCCTTCCAAACCTTGAAGAGAGCCCTCTGTAGTGCACCAGTGCTATCCTTACCAGAGGGAACCGAAGACTTTGTAGTATATTGCGATGCTTCGAACCAATTGTTACGATGTGTCCTCATGCAGCGTGGAAAGGTAATAGCTTACGCGTCCAGACAATTGAAGACACATGAAGTAAATTACACCACCCATGATCTTGAGCTAGGAGTTGTGGTCTTCTCCCTAAAGATATGGAGGCACTACCTCTACAGTACAAAGTGCACCATCTTCACGGATCACAAAAGCCTCCAGCACATTCTAAACCAAAATGAGCTGAACATGAGGCAGTGAAGGTAGGTCAAGCTGCTAAATGACTATGAATGCGAGATCAAGTATCACCCAAGCAAGGCTAACGTGGTTGTTGATTCCCTAAGCAGGAAAGAATACCCAGGTCTCCGGGTGAAGACTTTATCGATAACCATCCACTCCCACCTAACCTCACAGATCAAGGAAGCCCAATCAGAGGCAATGAAGCCGGAGAATGCCGCAAACGAAACACTGCGTGGGATGGATAAAAACCTTGAAGCCATAAAGGACGGAGCTTACTACTTCATGAATAGAATCTGGGTCCCAAAATTTGTAGGATTCAGAGAGTTAGTCATGAACGAGGCTCGTAAAACGTGATATTCCATCCATCCAGGTTTGGATAAAATGTACCTGGACATTAAGCAACATTATTGGTGGCCAAATATGAAGGCAGAGAATGCCACTTACGTGGGCAAGTGTCTCGGACGGATTGGATGCTATCTGGGTAATTGTCGATAGATTGACCAAATCCGCCCATTTCCTGCCAATCAAGGAATCGTACAAGATGGAAATATTAACACGAATCTATATAAAAGAGATCATGAGACTTCATGGGGTGCCAGTATCTATTTTCTTGGATCGGGATAGTATATTTACTTCACGATTTTGGCAGTCGCTCTAGAAGGCAATGGGAACACAACTAGACATGAGCACTGCTTACCACCCTCAAACCGATGGCCAGAGCGAACGAACCATCCAGACCCTTGAGGACATGCTCCGAGCCTGTATGATCGATTTCAGCAAATCATGGGATGCCCACTTGCCCCTAATCGAGTTCTCGTACAACAATAGCTATCACACGAGTGTATGGGTTGCTCCTTTTGATTCATTGTATGGTCGCAAATGTAGATCGCCTCTCTGCTGGACTGAGGTGGGTGACACCCAGCTGGAAAAATGGTAATCACCGAGCATCACTCTTACAGGACCAGAGATCATTCGAAAAACAACAAAGAAGATAATCCAAATCAAGGCCCGACTCCAAGCATCGTGAGATGGACAAAAGAGTTATGCTAACAAACAACGAAAACCTATGGAATTCCAAGTCGGAGATTGGGTGCTATTAACGGTCTCTCCCTGGAAAGGGATGATCCGTTTTGGGAAACGGGGAAAACTAAACCCGCGATATATCGGGCCTTTCGAGATTCTTTCCCGGATTGGTCCGGTGGCATATAAGCTGCAGCTACCTGCGGAGCTCAGCAACGTACACCCCGTATTCCACGTCTCAAATTTGAAAAAGTGCTTACCAGATGAAACCCTCATCATTCCTCTGGAAGAGATCGAAATAAACGAGAATCTCCTGTTCGTCGAAGAACCAGTTGAGATAATGGACAGGGAAATGAAGCGTACGAAGCAAAGTCACATTTTGATTCTGAAGGTTCAATGGAACGCTAAGCGTGGACCAGAACTCACATGGTAACGCGAGGACCAAATGAAGCAGAAGTACCCTCATTTATTTGCTAGGAAATTTTGTATTCATGTAATCAACTCTTGAATAACTTGTAATCTAAGTTGATGTCATGTACTATGCTCATTCAAAATCAACCAACTGAATCAAAACTCATGAGTGATGTTCAAAACCTAATTCAATGCATCTCATATACTCATTTTTGAGCTTAAAACCCTAATATCCCGATTCAAACCCAGGATGGACCAGGAGTCGTTTATTGGGCCTAATGGGCCAATAAACTCTCGATTTGAGTATTTTGGGTCAAGAATCCTTATATGGGCCCTAATCGGACCCATATTCATTAAATAATAGCATTTTGGGCCATAAGACTTCTCATGGGCCTTATTGGACCTAAAATGTCTCACTTAGTCATCATGGGCCTTAATAGGTCGTAAATGGTTTCAAAAGCCCTTTTGGGTCGTAAACTATCTTCTTGGGCCTCATTGGGCCGTAAACCCTTTTTCCTTATCTCTATTGGGGTGTAAACCCTTTTTCCTTATCTCCATGCTAATCTCATGTTTCTATGCACTATCACATCAAACTTCCCTCTTCTCTCCCTCTTATCTATCTCTCGGCCAAGGGTCTCCCACCACCACCTTCACTTTCAATTCTACCTACTACATCCCTCCAAGAACTCCTCTCCTCCATCCTTAAAATTTTCGTGAGCTTTTAGGGACATCAAGGACTCTCCATCAAAGCTCATTCATCCTTGGTAAGTTATTGTGAAACTGATGAATCGTAGAATCAAGTATTAATCAAAATCAGAGTTAAACGAATGCAGATTGAACAAACGATGTAAATAAGATCTGGTTTCTGCTCATTTACGCTTTCAACTTTTACAGAGAAAATAGACAGGTTCTTTAATGGACTCTTATCTAACTCTAGTAAAGTTCCATATTTATAGGAACGGTGAAAGCATACAAAAAATACTAAGGCATTGACAATTAAGCTTCGTACGAAATACACCTTAGTAAATAAACATTACAAAACATACGAAGGGTAAAACAGACTTCGACATATTACAATATAATTCGACTCTAACAATCTCCCCATTTGTAATAATGTCAACCTTCGTCAGTTCAAGAGTATCTGTATAGCATACAGCATAATCTTCGGATCTCAGTGTACCACGAGATTATCTTCTTCAGTTCCTTTTTATCTCCTTCATTATTCTTCTTGCAGCTATTCATACGAACAATGAAATTCGTATATTGGGATGTTGTATATCTTTCCACTTTGGAAGCTTGAAACAAGAATCTTTTCACCTTCCCATTTTTATCTTTCCCAGCAAATACCATACCAAATGGTTTCAAACATATTTATTCGTCAGCATACTTCTTCAACTCAGGTTGAGTTAAAGGAAGTTCCATTGGCACTTTTACAGTCAATCCCTTTGCTGTAGCTAAGTCAACATCAGTAAGTGCTAAGCACTCATAATAGTTGTCAATGAAAATCTTGATGTGAGCCAACCCAAGTCGAAAAACTTCAGGATCAATTTCTCGAAGATACGAAGCGTCTTTATCCTTTAGTAACAATGCAACTTGTATCAGATCATACAAGTTCATTAATGGAAAATCAGCTACTGAAAAATCACACACTTGCCCATTCGCCCTTGAAACAATAAAGCGAAGATTTTGTATCATATTTTCGAACAACACATCTCACTTTATTCTTATTACCTTCTTTATCTTCACCAGAGACCAAATTTCCTCTGGAAGTTTTCCAAGTACAGCATGAAATCTGATCTTCATGTATGTGTACTCATCATCATTGTCAAATTTCTCATCAATTTTGTATTGAGCCATGATGAACATCATTTCATTGATGGGAAAATCTAATTGACACATATCAGTGTTGAGAACAACATAGCTTCTCTTTGGCTTCTTTTTGAAAGCATACATATGATTATATGCAACTTTCGACTCTATTGTCTCATAATTGTAATGCTTTGAAGGATCACCCTTGTTCATCCCAGGTGGATCATTTGCACGAAGTCTCATAATGCTTTGTACAATTCGGAGCTTTTCAACCTCAGCCTCCGCTTCAGCTTTCTTTTCTTCCTTTGACTTTTCGACCATAACAGTTTTGCCTTTGTCTTTTACAGAAGAAATATCAACACTTTCCTTAGGCTTCGAACTGCTGCCTCCTTCTCCAATTACAATTCCTTTGGAAATTGATTTTGAAATTGGCTTCGTTGTCACTGGCATTGTTGTTACAACAGTCGAAATAATTGGCTCAGCAGTAGACACAAATGGTTTTGTTATTGGAATCTTCGTGGAAAACACCTTTCCAACAACCTTTGCATCTACATGTAAATCTTCACCCCTAGCCTTCGTACTACCATCCTCCTTTTCTCCCCCTTACACCCCTGTGAAAAGAGGTGGGGCATTCTTCGGAAGAAGGCTAGAAATATGAGAAAGTGGAGCAAGTTGTTTTTGCAAGATAGCTTCAAAATGAACGAACTTTTGAGACAAAAACTCCAGAGTGATTAATGGAGATTAAACAGATTTTACAGTTAACTCTTTAAGCTACTTCAGCGAATTAAGCATTTCCACAAAGCTTTGATTTTCCGTGGTCGACAATTGAGTAAGTTGAGGACGCAAATCTTCGTAGAGTTTGACATATTTGGTAACAGCATCACAAATAATGTCAACTTTCTGATTGATCGAAGCATAATCACGTTGTACGATTGAGATTTCTTTTTGCATATCCTGTCGAAGTTCTTGGATTTGAAAATTTACATCTTCTCTCACCTTCTTGATATCTTGAACGAATAGTACATGTCGTTCTTTTATCAAATGCTTGAATTCTTTCACTTCCCCTCTGAACATCAAATTGAGAGAATTGACCCGTAATTCATCATTTTGATCATTATGATCAATCTTTTCCAACAGACGAATCTCTGAATCGCGGACCATTCTAGAGACTTTACTTATCACTTTTCCTTCGAATGTTTTCAGCATATTATCAACGTCCAGATGAGATACAGATGAATTATTCCCCAAATCAACTTGTGATTGAAGAATAGAATTCAACTTCTGGTTAAGAATCTTGAATTGTTTCATCGTCATCAACATATGATCAGGGAAGTGATATTCTTCATCATCAAACTGTAAATCTTCAAAGGCACCTCCAAAACCTTCATTATCAGTATCAGCTTCAACAACAGGTGAAGGTTGAACAGGTGAATTAATTTTGAGAGAATCAGTAGATTGAGATGGAAAAAGAGTGGTAAAGGGTTAATAAAGAATGGTTTCAAAAGTTGGGGAATTTTTAGTATTCGGAAGAATAAAAGGTGGTAAAGACACGAAACTGTCTAGTTTGGAAGATACAGGAATCCCTTGATTAGTAGGTGCAACCTCTTTGTTTGACTCTCCCCCACCCATGTTGACATTTACATCAATATCATATACGTGTGTATCAATGCCTGAAGTTCGAACCTCCTCATTACGTGATTCAGTTAACGAGACTTCGGGTGGTATGACTATTGTCTTCTCAGGAGTGGATACAGATTGTGAAACAACTGGTTCTGGTGTTTCAGGAACAATTTCTTCTTCAGAAGATGCCTCTTGAATAACTAAATTTCTTTGTCTTTTCTTCTTCTTTGAAATATGTTTGGCCACATCTTCAGCTCTTTGTTTCTTGGATAGAGGCGAGACTGGAGCTGGAACCTCTCGAAAAATAACTCCTTGATGAGAGAGTTGTGGTTTACGAACATTAGAAGGAGAAAATTTTGATCCACCATCAGAAGATTTTCCAGAACCCCTAGACCTTTGCTTCAAACGACGAAAAACACCAGTTTTCGAAGGAATTTTCTCTGCCACTACTGTATCATCAACAAGTTCCACTGGTTTGATGACAACAGTCGAGATATTCACTTCAGCCATCTCAGGCTTCTTTGGAGACTTCGTAGATTCATGCACAATCTTCTCAGGAGACTTCTTTGATTCGTGCACGGGCTTTTCTGGTGTAGCTTTTGCATCCTTTTTAGAACGTTTAGACTTCTTGGAAGGACCAGCTTCTTCTTTCGACAATAATTTTCCAGTCTGAACATCTGGATTAATGGTTTTCAAGTAGTCAACCAACACTGAATTTGTTGGCTCAACCCTCTTTAACATTGCATCAGGAATCCGAGCAATGTGTGTGAATACCTCCATATCATCCGAAACTTCCTTTGGGAAGTGATACTTCAGAAACTCAACCTTTTCTTCATCAGCAGCGACAGCAATTCCTTCTTTATCATAGAAATAAGCAAGGATTAAGCTCCAATACCTAGCACACGAAATGCCTTGAACCACATTTTTGTTTTCGACACTCGTTTGAAATTCCTTCCATAGTTGAGTAGAGTAGTCGACAGAGATATCATAATACAATCCTGCCACCATCGCATAAACCTCCATGCAACCTTTGTCTAAACCAACACTTCGACCTGTCAAGCATCGAAGAAAAATTCCAAACAAGAAATTCCAAATAGTTGGCAGAGCTGATTTCTTGAAATCACTGATCTTTGTGAGTGGGGGTTGATAACCCATCTCATTAAACATATGAATAACTTGTGCATAAGAAAGATCAGTAACAAGTTGAGAATTGGGAATATCCAGAATCTGACAAAAGATCTTCTTGGACAAATGGATTTTCTTGTCATTCACCAGTTGAAAAGTGATGATATCCATTGCTTTGCTATAAGTAGCAGTGGATCCTGACTGAGAAAGCCATGAGAGAGGAACTGAGAAATAATTGAACATCGCCTTGGAAAGAACATAACTCTTCAATGCGACAATTAGCATCTTCAATTCTTCTGGATACAAAGACACATCTGCTTCCACTTGATAATTGGTGCTTTGAATCTTCATGATCGGTTGAGAAGTGATGTCTTCAGTTGTTCGAGAAGTAGAATCAACGCCAGCCATGATTAGGGTTTAGAAGCTTTGAAGAACAGAGAGAACTTGGGTATTTGAGTTATTTTGTGTGCGTAAAAAGATAAAGAACCCGTAAATGCCCTTTTTATATGTAACCCTTAATTTGAATTGAACGCGGGATAGGCATTGATCGAGATCTGACGTGGCACCTTAAAAGTCGCACCAGTCTGTCAATAAAGTTTCCATGCGTCAAAAAGTAACTGTCACATCGCCTTGAAACCAGGAAACGTCTCCTCACACAGTCTGTTCGTGTCTCATCAAGGAATAGTAACCGTCAGCAACCTTCGGATGGAGGTTAAGCTCTTTCGACTTTGGGTTTAGAGACGAAGTCATTTGCTAGACTGTCGAAATCATCAGCTTGAGTTGGTATTTCTCAGAACCTCAAGGATTTCGTGTGTGCTGTGTGCTAAAGAAAAGATAAGAAACAAATTAACAAAAATTTGGATCTGTGATGTCAAAAGTTTCGACACAAAAGCAGAGAAACCCCGGGCAAAGGTTACTTCATTAATTATCAAGAGAGATAATCAACTGCTTGTATATTGTCCCGTGAATTACAATCGAAAACTTGTAGAGAAGTATCGAAGGGCTTCTTTTGTTAGGCTTATGAGGTGGTTTAAAATTTCGTTACATATCATCCTAAACATAAGGTGAGTAATTGTAACAGAAATTACTTGTTTGACCAGTGTAGTCAGTGACAAGTATGCTTTGAAATATGTTGATATTAACTTTGAAAGCAAATGAAACTCATACAGAAATCATATTAAAAAAATATTTGTTATGGATCCTGTTAGGTAACAAACATCGTGGGTTTCGATAGTTTGATCAAGATCACGCATAAGAATAGAATATGATTTTGAGTTTCGAAAAATGGTACTGAAACAAATGTTTTGTTAAATCTGGAACATAATTCCCCGTCAATTCCTTATTAAGATATGAAGTTGGGTTTCACTTTCATCACGGCCTCATGATGTCAGATCACTAACACAGAATTTTGATATATCTAAATCTTGATGTGTTGAATCAAATACCTCTTAGATATATGTCTTCGTGTGTGCAAGTGTCAGAAATTTTGTGATGAAAAAGAGTGGTTATGAAGAACGAAATTGTACCTCTGTTATTTTCGGACAAAACAGATAACTCTTAACTCATGTGAGAAGAGTAAGGTAGCTCAATCGACTAATGTGAATATAAGCCTGACTTGGGAAGAAATTTTCGTATGAAAATTTTCATTAAGGCTTTCGTAAACACACATAAAGTCTACAGAGGCTTGGGACAACATGCTGCAGCATGCTTCTAGGGACAACCTAACTAGTACATAGTTGACGAAAGTTTACCTTCTCATAGAAACATAAGCATAACCCTTGAAAAAAAATGTTCGTGTTATCTGCACAATGAAAAAGAAACAAAGAAAATAACAAAAATCTTTTTGACATTTTTGATTTTTCGAAAAATGAAACAATTAACAAAAGAAAATCTTTTTGCAGTTTTGATTTTTCGAAAAGATAACAACAAAACGAAAAAAAATCTTTTTGTAGTTTTTGATTTTTCGAAAAGAAAACTAAGATACAAACGTACGAAAAAACATTTTTACAAACAAACGAAAATTTGTAAACAAACTACAATTCGCCACTCTTACGAAAATTTGACAAACTAACGAAAATTTGTACCACACAACCATCATGCAAATTGTCGAATTCGAAGCGTGTCGAAGCGTTGACTATGAACAGTAACCGCTGAATGGCGTCTTATTGCCTCTGAATCGACACATTTATATAACATGCCTTTGCTATACATTCGAAATCCGTCCTGGAACTGAACTCGCTTCAATCATTCCCAAACCTGTCAAAATTCGAACAAACGATTTTTCATCCAAAGCTTTTGTAAAAATATCAGCAAGCTGATCAGTTGTTTTTACAAAATGAACTTGAATGTTTCCATCTTCCACATGATCTTTGATTAAGTGATAACGAAGATCTATATGTTTAGTTTTCGAATGTTGTACTGGATTATGACAAATGCGTATAGCACTTTGAGAATAACAGTACAATGGAATCTTTTTCATATTCACTGCATAATCCCTCAACTGGCTTTGAATCCAAATAATTTGTGATGTACAAGCAGCAGCTGCTACATATTCGGCTTCAGCAGTAGAAATCGAAACACACGTTTGATTCTTTGACTGCCAACTAACCAACTTTCCATCCAAAATTTGACAACCACCACTTGTACTTTTTCGATCCAATGTACACCCTCCTAGATCTGCATCTGAAAATGCTTAAATGAAAAATCCTGTTTTCGAAGGATACCACAATCCTAACGAAATTGTTCCCTTGAGATAACGAAAGATATTTTTCACAGCTGTTAAATGTGGTTCTCGAGGATTTGCTTGGTACCTTGCACAATTACATACAGAAAACATGATATCAGGTCTACTTGCAGTAAGATAAAGTAATGAACCTATCATGCTTCTGTATAAAGTAAGATCAACCACAAGCGATTCTAATGAAGGTGTTAGCCTTGTACCAACAGCCATTGGTACTCTTAACTTCGTGCTATTTGTCATTCCAAACTTTTCGAGCAAATTCCTTGTATATTTCTCTTGATTGATGAATATGCCTTCTCTGTTTTGACATATGTTTAAGCCAAGAAAATTATTGATTTTACCCATCATGCTCATTTCGAATTGGCTTTTCATCAAGTTTTCGAATTCTCTAGACAAAGCAGGGTCAGTAGAGCCAAAAATAATATCGTCAACATAAATTTGAACAAGCATCAGATGACATCCAACTTTCTTTCGAAATAATGTGGGGTCAACTGATCCTTGCTTAAATTTCGACTGTTTTAAGAAACTGGTAAGAGTTGCATACCATGCTCTTGGTGCTTGTTTTAACCCATATACAGCTTTATCTAAAATATATACATGATCAGGATGTATTTCATTTACGAAACCTGGAGGTTGTTCTACGTAAACAGTTTATTCGAGTTCTCCATTGAGAAAGGAACATTTCACATCCATTTGATAGACATCAAAATCCTTATGAGCTGCATATGCTAAGAATATTCGAACAGCCTCGAGTCTCACAACAGGGGCAAAGGTTTCTTCATAATCAATTCCTTCTTGTTGCGAATATCCTTTTACAACTAAACGTGCTTTATTTCGTACAATATTTCCATCTTTGTCGGTTTTGTTTTTGAAAATCCATTTTAACCCGACAATCGAAACATTTTCAAGTTTAGGAATTAATCTCCAAACCTTGTTTCTTTCAAATTCAGCCAGTTCTAATTACATTGCAACAACCCAATCTGAGTGTTCCATTGCCATCTTAACTGTCTTTGGTTCAATTTTAGATATGAAAATATTGAACATGCAAAATTCTTGTTGAGTATTTAATACCTCATTCTTCGCACGAATCCGAGCTCTTGTTAATACTCCATCTTGAGGATTTCCAATGACTTGATCTATTGGATGAGTCTTTGTCCATTTCTCTAACAGTGGATAAGCCAGATCAAATTCCAAAGGTGCATCTTCGTACATCTCTTCATTTTCAGATCCTACAACAGAAACATTATCATTTAGATCATGAAAATCATTATTTGGATTAAAATTTATTGTATCATTTTCCTCCTCAACACTATTATCATTTTGATGCTCCCCCTCAACTAGATGCTCCCCCTCAACAACATCATCCATTCTCTCATTCTCCCCCTCGAAAGAATGATCCTCCTCAACCAGAGTATTCGAATCCAAGTGCTCTCCTTCGACTGGATTATTAAGCATACTTTGGCCATGTCCAAGAGAATTCGTTGTTGAATTAACATCTACAATGTTTTGAGGAATTTCCAAGTCATCATTATGCTTCGAAGATTCAGAGTGATGATTATCATTGGCATGAACTTCAGCATCCAAAGCCCTGTCAGGAATACCAAAAATTAAATCATAATCAAAATCAGATGAATTTGATTCTTCAGTTTCATCAGATGATTCATTAATAATTGGTTTTTGTTCAAATTGCTTTTCAACTTGTTTGACATAATAATCATCGAAAGTCAGATTGAAAGTTTCTTCGACTTTTCGTGTTCGCTTATTTAACACTCTGTATGCAACCGAATTGTGCGAATATCCCAAAAATATGCCTTCGTCAGCTTTAGCTTGAAATTTTGAAAGGTTATCTTTGAGATTCATGATAAAACACCTGCAGCCAAAAACATGAAAGAATTTGACATTAGGTTTTTGATTATTGATTATTTCATACGGAGTGATATTGAATCGACGATGAATGAAAGATCGATTTTGAGTGAAACAAGCTGTCGAAACTGCTTCAGCCCACAGATATTGAGGAAGATTCGCATATGTCAACATTGTTCTTGCTGCTTCACAAAGTGACCTATTTCGTCTTTCAACCACACCATTTTGCTGTGGTGTATAAGGCGAAGAGAAATTATGCGAAATTCCTTTGTCTGTTAAGTATGAATCCAGCACTTTGTTCTTAAACTCTAATCCATTATCACTTTTGATCTTTCGAACATTTTTCTTCAGACTCATCTCAATCTTCTTAATAAACTCGATCATTGTTTGAACAACTTCAGATTTTAACCTGAGAAAGTATACCCAAGTGAATCGTGAAAAATCATCAACAATAACCAAAATGTACCTTTTCTTGTTGAGAGTTTCAACAGTCGATGGTCCACAAAGGTCAATGTGTAGAAGTTCCAATGGTTCGACAATTTTCGAATCTATCACAATTGGATGGCCTTTCCTGTGTTGTTTCCCTTATTCACAAGCTGCACACAATGTATCATTGTCAAATTTTAGTACAGGTAAACCACGAACAAGATCATCAACAACCAATTTATTTAAGTTTCGAAAGTTTAAATGCGATAAACGTCGATGCCATAACCAGCTGATGTCAGAGGAAGCTTTCGAAAGTAAGCACACTGATGGTATGCCGATGATTGGTTTGATATCAAGAGTAAACATGTCATCATGTCGTTTGGATTTGAGCAAAACTTCGTTAGTTTCAACATTTGAAATGATGCTACCTTCTTTGTTAAACACCACTTGATTGTCAGTGCCCACAACAAGTCGGTAAACACTTATCAAGTTATGTTGAAGACCTTCGACATAAGCAACGCGATTAACAGTGAATTTTCCATTTGTGACTTTACCATAGCCTTTCACTTGACATTTATGATTATTGCCAAACTTCACAACTCCTGCATTCTCCAAGCTACGAAAATCTCTCAGGTTTTCCTTTCGTCCAGTCATGTGACGTGAGCATCCACTATCAATATACCATTTTTCATCATATTGCTCGTCACATAATACCTGCGATCAATGAAAGAATTTAGGTACCCAAGGCTGTTTGGGTCCTTGGAAATTAGTTTTAAACACAAAATGAAATGAAGAACTTTTAACCCAATCACAAACTTTAGTTTTGAGACTATCAATTAAGTCCACATCATTATTTAAAGAAACAGAAACATAAGTTTTAGTTAGTTTGGGATTGTCACTGACACATGCCTCCGTCTTTTTAGATTGAGGATCACCAGGCTTGTCTTTCGAAACCGGTTGCCAAGTTTTAACCGAAACATTCGAATCTTTTGATGACGAGCTTTCAGTTGACGAAGAATTCTCATAAGCTTCGTGAATTTGTTGTGGAGAATATTTCCTTGATTGATATTTTCGACCTTTTCCTTCAAGCCAATGATCTATGCTTTTGTCACGAGACAACCATTTTGTGTACGAAACTTTTAAATTTTGTTTTCCTGTAGGATTTGGAAAATTCGGTTTTTGTGGAAAGAAATCAACATTTGATTTAGGTCGAAATGCCATAGCGTATCGACTTCCATCATTGTTGCCAACACTTCGATTTTGAGAAAACCGATTTGGAGATTTTTGTTTTTGAGAAAACCTTGTTTGTTGATTAGAAGAAAATCGTTGATGTGATGATTGATTTTGAACATCCTTTGATGTATTTTTGTTATCTCTTGAAAATGATGAATTTGAAACTTTCGAAAAATTTATTTTTGGTGGAAATTCAGATTTAGATTTATTTGTGTGAGCGGGATTTTGCTTAAGATCTGAATAAATTTCTGAAAGAGAAGACTTGTTTTCAACAGATTTGGGCTTTTTGTTTTCAGTTGTTTTCAAATTTAATCCATTTTGTTGTTTTCGAAGTTCCATTTCGAGCTTGACTTTTTGAAATTGCATTTTCTTTTGACAACTTGTCAATTTGTTCTTTAAATTCTTTGGAATTTAATTTGACAATAGTATATTTTTCCACAACAACTTCTGTTGGAACTTCTTTCACAATTTTTGATTTTTCAACCCATTTGCGTTGTGGTTTTTGTCTTTGAAAAACATATGAATTCTTTGTTAATGTATTTTCGACTGTGCTTTGATTCGAAAAGAATCCTTCATTCGTTGTCTTCTTGTTGTCATCTTCGACCATTTTGGTGAATTCTCCTGTTCACCTTGAGCCACCAAAGACAGATTTTTCGCCTTGAGCCACCAAAGACACCAAAGACAAATTTAATATGTACCATCATTCTCCTGTTCACCTTGAGCCACCAAAGACAGATTTTTCGCCTTCGTACGTACTTCTTCCAACCTCTCCACATAATATGCCTCATCCTTCACTCTATTCTTGTTCTCATCTTTCTTTTGAAGCATACAATCATTTGCTAAATGATTGGCTCCATTGCAATAGTGACAATCCATACCAGAATCTCCTTTCAATTTCTTCTCTTTCCTTTCCTCGGCACCCTTCGCATCATTCTTCTCATACTTCTTCCTCTCTTCTCATGCAGCTTTGTTTACGAAACTTCCTTTTCCTTCACTTTGCTTTACCTTTGAATTAAATGGTTTCTTGAAAAACTTTTTGACTCGGTTGTTAGAATAAAAAGCAATTGCCTCATCATCCGAATTCATTATAAACCTCATTATCAGAATCATCTTTTTCGACAGTTTCCTTTTCAGTTACTTTTGAGACAAGTGCTAATGGACCTCCTAGACTGAGCTTCGACTCTTCTGCCATTTCATTCACTTCACTTTCCTGAGTTTTTAGTTGATTATACAAATCATTCAAAGAAGATGTGTCGAAACTTTGTTGATTTTTCACCATCATGCTAACGCTTCTCCATTCTTTACGGAGTCCCATAACAAAGGTGAGATTGAATTCCATGGCAGACCTTGTGATTCCATAACGATTGCATTTGTATATCAGCTCATTCAGCCTATAATAATAACTTTTGATCGTTTCACCATCTTTTTGCTTGAAATCCTTCAATTCAATCAAACATTGCTTAACTGAATTGATTTTCGTCTTCTCGCTGCCTTGAAACTTTTCTTTGAGATTATTTCAGATTTCCTTGGCAGTTGTACAACTTCTGACATAGTTATACACCACCGGAGGTAATGCACCACGCAACTCCCTTATGCATCGTTTTTCAAGTTTCTTCATACGATCATTTTGATTTTCCACACTCGTAGTACTGGATGAAGATCCAATAGGTTGAAGGTTCGTTGGAAGAGTAACATTCCCTTAGATTTAAGTCCAAAGCTCTTCATTGATTCCATTCAAGTAATCCTGCATACGATCAGACCACTGATCATAGTATTCAGGAATGAGCATAGGTATCTTAGTTGAAGATCCTAGCAGATGAGAGTATGAAGTCATCGAGTTGAGATTGAAGTTCGCCATTGATGTACGGAAGAAAATTTTTGAGAATTTATGAGAAATCAAAGAGAATTTGAAAGCAAATTGCTGAATTGAACAGAAAAACAAAGTAGAATACTCGATTCAACAAATCTGTTGCAGAATCGAATCACAACTCAAGATCTAGAAAACTTTTTCATGTCAAAAGATGCGGAACTTTTTGAACCAAAATTTTGATTCAAAAACCTTTTGAAACAGAATGAAAATTAGATCTCAGATCATGATTCCTGCTCTGATACCAATTGATGAATCGTAGAATCAAGTATTAATCAAAATCAGAGTTAAACGAATGCAGATTGAACAAACGATGTAAATAAGATCTAGTTTCTGCTCATTTACGCTTTCGACTTTTACAGAGAAAATAGACAGGTTCTGTAAAGGACTCTTATCTAACTCTAGTAAAGTTCCATATTTATAGGAACAGTGAAAGCATACAAAAAATACTAAGGCATTGACAATTAAGCTTCGTACGAAATACACCTTAGTAAATAAACATTACAAAACATACGAAGGGTAAAACAGACTTTGACATATTACAATATAATTCGACTCTAACAGAAACTCTATAACTTTTGATTCAAGTTACTCTAGGAATCCCTTCTTAACCCACATCATCTCGTGATCCATGCTCTAGATCCACCTTAGGTTCGAGATCTACTCAAGAAAGCTTGCTAAGGATCGAGATCTTTCCATTTTCTTCATCAAAAACCGAAATCTCCAAAGCAAAGTGAGTTCATACCCCCTATTTTCGGTTTTTACTATGTTTTGGGGGAGAATACAAGTTGTTTTGTGTAGATCTATGTGTGTATGCATGATTTTGTGTGTTTTTCATGATATATGTGTGATTATGTGTTATAAACTCCATGAACTTGAAGATCTACTAAAATGTGATGATATTTGTATAACATAACACTTATTTCAACTTATTATGCAAAGAAAAGGTTTTAAAATACATCAAAGTTACTTAAAACAAAGAAAATTGCATAAGAGGGCCAAAAGTGACAAAATAACCAAAAATGGGGTATTTTTATGTAACTCACGGTTTTTAAGGGACCAAAACAATGTATTTCGATAAATATGAATCTTTATGGTATTTGTGATCTTAAAAAGGGCTAGGAGTGTAAAAGTTCATAAATGGGCTTCTTTTGGGCTTTTACGAAATTTTGGGCCAAGAATTTATATTTTTGGACTTTTGTGGGCTTAAATGTCATTTTCAACAAATTTGTGCCAAAAATGTAAAATTTTTGATAAGAAGAACTGAAAATGTGAATTTATTTAAAACTTGGGCCAAAAAGATGAATTTATTTATAAATGGGCCAAAAATGCACATTTTCATAAAACCAAGCCAAAAATGATATTTTTGACAAAAGTGAGTTAAAAATGTTATTTCTACTTAAAACTACCCTTAAAAGCAAATTTTTGTCCTTAAAGGACCTAAATTGTCATTTTTACCAAAAATGTGCCACAATTGTAAATTTTTGGTTTTTAGGACCAAAAATGACCTTTTACAAAAAGGTGAGCTTTTTGTGTTACTTTGGTAAACAACATAGCTTAAACAACCAACGTAACAAACCACGGATCGATTTCGGTATTCACGTCCTTATTGGGCCTGGAAATAATATACATGTTAAATGGGCCTTAGTTGTCCTTTTACATGTATATTGGGCCCGGGATATATATATTCTCATTCCTTTTGAGCCTGGAAATAATTTACATGCTTAGTGGTCTTAGTTGTCCACTTACACGTTTATTGGGCCTGGAATATACCTTATATGTTTTTCTTTTTCGCGTAAATTCGATTAAGGATCTAGTGAGACGTGTCGGTTGACACCTATTGAGTGTACAATCGTAGCCTGTATTTATAACCAGAGTCTCCTGGAGGGAGAGCGGGAGTTTGAGTATAGATCTATACGGGGGTGACACCCCACACCTGAACTGTTCGCTACAGTTAGACTAGGCCAGTCTAGGGTGACAAAAACCTTACCTTATTCCTTCGGCGTCCGAAAAACGCCAAGACAGGCGAAATTGTCATTATCTAGTAAGGTTATAACGACTCACTTATAGGAATTAACGTTATAAAATTTACGGGAAACCATCTTTTCTTTTCTTTTTGGGATAACACGGTAACAAACTCGCGCTGGTACTCAAAATCGGGTGTTGAGATTCCAGCATTCTCATAAGCAGACAACATCGGGTTGTCTGGGGTTCATTCTCCTTATATATTCTCAAATAATAACACTCATGCATTAATACAAGATCGGACACAAACATTTCAAATATTTCAAATTGTTTTTCAGAAAATATCGGATTTTCTAGTGTTTACAAATCCATACAAAACATTTTCTCAAACATGCTTATGAACTCACTAACATTTTTATGTTGACCTTTTTAAATTAACTTGTATTCTCAGGAAATCGTTGAGCAGGTTGGGCAGAAACAATTCATGGATATTTTGTTATGTTTTGTTTCATCATACTTTGAATATTTTGGCATGTAATATTGAAATACAATATTTGATGTAATCCAATGACAGTTGTAATATTACATGTGTGATGATGATGATATTATGTTTCAATTATATACTTTGTGATGATACTACAAGAAAGAAGCGGCACACCCCCAAACCGGAACGGCGGAAACGTTCGGGGGTGGATGGCGTCATATGTAGTATCACAACAATTGCATCATAGTAATCAAAGTAAACACAACCATTACATTGAATATATATAAAAAGGTATTTACATCTGTTTGATTCATGTTTTTATACATCAAAAGCATAAACAAAAGTAAAAGACGTGACTCTATACGCTTCGTCTTCAAAAATCTGAGTGCGGTACCTGTCTACTGATTTCCTGAGAATACAAGCAGTTTTAAAAGAGTATCAGCATAAAGCTGGTGAGTTGATAAGCATGTTTTTGTAATGAAAATTCTGTCATTGATTCTGTAAAATGTTTGTATGTTTCCCAAGAAAATCCAATATTTTATAACATATATGTTTGATACCGTGTTCTGTAGTAGTGTATAATGTATTAGTTTGTACGTCTGGTTACCACCAGCTGTATTGTATAACGTTGTTTTGAATGAAAAACCCTTTGTATGGAAACCCTGACTATCACCAGTACTGTATAAGATGTTCTGTTTGAAAACCCTGATTACCACCAGTAATGTATAAGATGTTATGTTTGAAAACCTTGGTTACCACCAGTATGTATAGTAGTTTCATTACTTAAAATTAAACTATGAGTTGAAATCCATGGAATCCTCCAGTTGTATTATGAACTAGTTATATTTATAATATAAAACTAAAGAAGAATGAAATCCCGATAAACAATAAGGTTAGTTTATACTATTGTGAGTCGTATAACCATGCTTGATATGACCTAGTGACCTTTACGACGTTCTTCAAGTGTCGGATAAATGACATTTGTCACCCCAGGCATGCCTGCCTAACTGTAGCTAGCAGTTCAGGTGTGTGATTTTCAGTCCCGAATAGATCTATTCATAAATCTCACGCTCGCCCTCCAGGAGACTCTGGTTATACTATGATAGGATTTAACCTGTACCCCGAAAGGTACAATTGAAGTGTTCTCTAGATTCGTAAAACTGCGTATTGAAAAACCCAAACTATACCTATTATAGTTTGCATGTATAATGTGTACTTGGTTTACGTATTGATCTGAAAACTATGCAATTTTGACTGTAGATTGAAAAAGTCCCTTATGCTCAGCACGTTACAAAAGGGATAAAATATCTAAATATTTTATAAACATGTGGGAACTGTAAGATTGTATCAATTGCATCAGTTTTAAATGTGTTGAAATCCTTTTGTATAAATGCACAAAATCATTTTTGTTTGGCTTGTACACTCCCCCTGAAAACATTTAAAATCATAAAAGCATAGGGGTATGAACTCACCGTTAGTCGTGTGAATAGTCGGACAGCGAGAACTGGAAGTGAAGACCCTCGAGTTGATGTATGCGGCACTCAACGGGATCCTAATACAATTAATACATATATGTATTTTATTAGCGAAACCATTATTTATAGTGTTGGGAAAACACTTGCTTTCAGTTTAGGAATGTTACCGGGACTCGATTGAATCGAAAAAGTGGGTTTGCATCCAAAATTCACGGTGTGAAGGAGTTTGCGACCGTGAAGGGTTTCCGGCCGTGAACTGTTCTCGGCCGTGAACAGCCACTTGAAGGGTTTACGGCCGTGAACGCTGTTCTTGGAGAATCTATGAAGATTTGAAGGGTGTACGGCCGTAAACGGTTCGGGTTGTCACATCATCCCCTCGATAGAGGGAATTTCGTCTTGAAATTCAAACATAGAATACAAATCATGGACTCGGAAAGAGATGGGGATACTTCTGTTGCATTGAATCTTTGCGCTCCCAAGTGAATTCAGGTCCTCGCTTGGCATTCCAGCGGACCTTCACTATCGGTATGCGACTTTGTTTCGTTCTTTTGACTTCCCGACCCATGATTTCAACTGGTTCTTCCACGAAATTGAGGTTCTCATTGATCTCGATCTCATCAAGAGGAATCATAAGGGTTTCGTCGGATAAACACTTTTTAAGATTCGAGACGTGGAAGACGGGATGAATGTTGCTAAGTTCCTGGGGTAGACGAAGTTTGTATGCTACGGGACCAATCCTAGAGAGGATCTCGAATGGTCCAATGTATCTTGGATTCAGCTTTCCACGCTTTCCAAAGCATATCATGCCTTTCCAAGGTGAGACCTTCAAAATAACATGGTCACCAACCTGGTACTCCAATGGTTTTCGTCTCTTATCGGCGTAGCTCTTTTGTCTATCTCTTGACGCTTTTAGTCGTTCCCGGATTTGTATGATCTTTTCAGTAGTTTCTCGGATGATTTCTAGGCCAGTGAGAGTTCTATCGGGGACTTGACCCTTAACTAGCTGTGTGTCACCCACCTCAGCCCAGCACAGAGGGGATCTGCACTTACGGCCATAGAGGGCTTCGACCGGCGCAGCCTTGATGCTGGTATGGTAGCTGTTATTGTAGGAGAATTCGACCAAGGGAAAATGAGTGTCCCACGACGTGCCAAAGTCGATGACACATGCTCTCAACATGTCTTCCAATGTTTTAATGGTCCTCTCACTCTGCCCATCGGTCTGTGGATGGTAAGTTGTGCTCATATCCAGCTTAGTTCCAAGAGCCTTCTGCAGTGACTGTCAAAATCTCGAGGTAAACCTGTTATCCCGATCGGAGATAATGGACACAGGTACACCATGCAGATGGACTATCTCTCGAATGTATATTCGTGTCAGTCTCTCCATCTTGAAGTTTTCTTTGATTGGCAAGAAATGGGCGGATTTAGTCAATCGATCGACAACTACCCAGATGGCATCGTGCCCACTCGGAGACTTGGGCAACTTAGTGATGAAATCCATCGTAATCCTTTCCCACTTCCACTCAGGTATTTCGGGCTGCTAAAGTAGACCTGAGGGCTTTTGATATTCCACATTCACCTTGGTGCAAGTCAGGCACTTGCCCACGAAGGTAGTGATCTCTTCTTTCATGTTCGGCCACCAATAGTGTTGTTTGAGATCCAGATATATCTTATCTGAACCTGGGTGAACGGAGTATCTAGTCTTGTGAGCTTCGTTCATGACAACCTCCCTGTAACCGCCGTACTTCGGGGTCCAGATCCGGTTCATGAAATAATAAACTCCGTCTTCCTTGACCTCTAAGTTCTTTTCCATTCTTCTCAAGGCTTCATCTGACATGTTCTCTGGTTTTAAGGCTTCCAGCTGAGCCTCTCTGATTTGAGTGGATAAATGGGAATGGATAGTCATTGTCAGTGCCTTCACTCTACGACCTGAATACTCTTTCCGGCTGAGGGCATCCGCTACCACGTTGGCCTAGTCGGGATGATAGCGTATTTTGCACTCGTAATCACTGAGTAGCTCTACCCATCGTCATTGCCTCATGTTCAACTCTTTCTGATCGAAGATATGTTGTAGGCTCTTATGGTCGGTGAAGACAGTACACTTGGTTCCGGAGAGATAATGTCTCCAAATCTTTAACGCAAAGACCACTGCTCCCAAATCCAGATCGTGAGTTGTGTAATTGACTTCGTGTGCTTTCAGCTGTCTCGAGGCATAAGCAATAACCTTTCCTCGTTGCATAAGCACACAACCTAGGCCCTGATTGGATGCATCGCAGTACACAACAAAGTCCTCCGTCCCTTCAGGAAGAGACAGGATAGGTGCGCTACATAGGGCCTGCTTCAACGTTTGAAACGTAGTGTCTTGCTTTTCTCCCCAACTAAAGGTTACACCTTTCTGCGTCAGGGTGGTTAAAGGCTTGGCAATTCTGGAGAAGTTTTGGATAAACCTGCGATAGTAGCCAGCGAGACCCAAGAATTGACGGATTTTTGTGGGCGTCTTTGGTGCTAACCAATTCTGAATCGCTTTGATTTTAGAAGGGTCCACGTGTATGCCTTCCTCGCTAACCACGTGACCAAGGAAAGTTACTTTTCTAATCCAGAATTCGCACTTTGAAAACTTCGCATAAAGTTTCTCCGCCCTTAGTGTTTCTAACACTAGCCTCAAGTGTTGTCTATGATCTTCCTCACTCCGAGAGTAGACAAGTATATCATCAACGAACACTATTACAAACTTGTCTAGGAAAGGGCGGAACAACCGATTTATCAGGTACATGAATACTGCAGGTGCATTGGTTAGACCAAAGGGCATTACTACAAACTCGTAGTGACCATAACGAGTTCGGAATGTTGTATTGGGAACATCACTCTCATGAACTCGCAACTAGTGGTACCCTGATCTCAGGTCTATTTTTGAGAAATAACCGGCTCCTTGGAGTTGATCGAAGAGGTCGTCGATTCTGGGTAAAGGATAACGATTTTTGATGGTAAGCTTGTTCAATTCACGATAATCTATGCACATCCGAAAAGATCCATCTTTTTTCTTCACAAACAAGATCGGGGCTCCCCAGGGTGAGGAACTTGGTCTTATGAATCCCTTGCTGAGCAGCTCATTGAGCTGGCTGGATAACTCTTGCATTTCTGTTGGCGCTAGACGGTATGGGGATTTACTTACAGGAGTAGCTCCGGGAATTAAGTCGATACAGAACTCGACTTGGCGCTCGGGAGGGATTCCGGGAAGATCTTCAGGGAAGACATCAGGAAAGTTGCAGACTTCGGGGATGCTCTCGAGGTCTTTAACTTTCTGCTTCTCGTTAACAACATGGGATAGAAACGCATGGCACTCCTTCCGCAGATATTTCTGGGCTTTGATGCATTAAATGATACGAAGGTTTGAGCTGAGTTTATCATCGTAGACTATGAGGGCTTCGCCCGAGGGCAGATTGAGGCGGATGGCTTTTTCATAACAAAAGATATCAGCACGATTGGGGCTCAACCAATCCATGTCGACGATGATATCGAAGCTTTTTATGGAAACTGGCATAAGGTCGATTGGGAAGGAATGGTCGTTCAGGGTAAGGGTACAGCCTATGAATATGTCGTTAGTGCTCTCTTTCATTCCGTTAGCCATCTCAACGGTAAATGTTTCGGTTAAAGGTTGAGATTTATGTTTGAGAAGGTACTTAAATGAATGACTAACAAAACTCTCTCCGCACCAGAATCGAAAAGAATGCATGCATAAGAGTTGTCGAGGAGGAACGTACCCGTAACAACGGTGGGATCAGCAACTGCCTCTTCCTGGCCCATCGCTAGCACTCTCCCGGTGTTTCCAGTTGTTGTTGCCTTGGGGCAATTCCTTTTGAAGTGCCCGACCTCCCCACAGCCATAACAGGCTTGACCAGCGCCCGCTCCAGGAGCCTGATTGGTTGGTTGGGCTGGTGACTTGCAAAATCGAGTTATATGTCCCTTCTTACCACAGCTATTGCACAACATCTCCCGGCACTGCCCATGATGATGGAAGTTGCACTTGTCACACCTTGGAAGAGTACCAACATATCTACTGGCAGGTGCTTGAGTTGCGGTAACAACGGCAGGAGTGGTAGCAGCATGAACTACCACTACTTGTTGTTTCTTGGAGGGCTCCTGCGAAGATTGGCCCTTTCGTTTGTTCCAAAACTTCTTCTTCCCACCACTCGCCTTTGGTGGTTCGGGAGCGGCTGCCACTTCATCAAGATCAACCCCGTGATCTATCAGGGTCTGCGCCAGGCACTTGGCACTGTCAAAAGTGGAAGGCTGAGCAGCCAAGACATTTCCTTGAGTTGGGGGCGTCAATCCCCACATGTACCTCTCTATCTTCTTGCTTTTCGGGGTGACCATTCCCGGACATAAAAGAGCCAGATCGCAGAGTCTAGCTGTGTAAGCGGCAATGTCGGAACCCTTCATCTTCAGGTTCCAAAGCTCGTGTTCCAACTTCTGCATCTCGCCCCTCGGGCAGTACTTAGCAAGCATGAGTTCTTTTAAACTCTCCCAACCCATTGCATTCGCCACTGGCAGAGTTAGGGATTTGACCTGGCTATTCCACCAAGTCAATGCTCTGTCGGTGAAGGTGCAGGCGGCAAACTTCACCTTGTTTGCCTCAGAACATGTGCAAATCTCAAAATGGATTCGATCTTCTAGAACCATCGGGTTAAGGCAATGACTCCTCTATTACCATCGAAAGATTTAGGCTTGGCATTCATGAAGTCTTTATAGGAACACTCCTTCTGGTGTCCCTGACCTCCACCAAGGTTTTGGGGATCGGGTCCACCTCCTGATCCGCTAGAGCCACCCGGATTTATCTGTGACATTGCAACAGCCACAGAGGCCATAACTGCTGCCTGGAACAATGCAGGATCGAACTGAGGAGGTGGTGGCGGCGGAGGGTCGTTGTTCTGTTTGTTGGGTCTCTTCCTGGGAGGCATCTTTCTCTAAAAGATACAAGGGAAAGAATGACGATAAGCCTCCTATATGATCATGAATCAAATATTTGAGCAAGATATATCTTAATCCTACAACAATAATAAAGACCTATATTGATAGCTACTAACATTAACAAGGAACTGCAGGTCTTTCGTTATAAGGATTTGTACTAGTAGTGATGACTCTGTGCAATGTTATAGTACCATAAAATACTCCTATAGTATTTTAACCATGTGTTTTCATTAGTATAGGATTTGGTGAGTTTTAGACTTGTCGCGACACCACAGTCACTCCCAAACACATGTTGGTCATATCTCGGACAAATATAGTTGATCAGGTTATATTGGCCCCACATATGACTACATAACTGCCCATGTTTAACCGTAGTGTCCAACTCACCCTAAATACTTTTATGTAGTTCCTACTATGTTATAGCTTCTTGTATGTATGTATACTTGTATACCTCTTGTAAAAATACTTGTATTTTTAAAGTATACTTTTAGTTGCAGAGCACTTCGGCCCCTTTAGTGTTTATAGTTGTATACCATGTAAGGTTCAGTATACTTAGTTCACTATAAACAAGAGCTCTGATACCAATCTGTCACACCCCCAAACCGGAACGGCGGAAACGTTCGGCGGTGGATGACGTCATATGTAGTATCACAACAATTGCATCATAGTAATCAAAGTAAACACAACCATTACATTGAATATATATAAAAAGGTATTTACATCTGTTTGATTCATGTTTTTATACATCAAAAGCATAAACAAAAGTAAAAGACATGACTATATATGCTTCGTCTTCAAAAATCTGAGCGAGGTACATATCTACTGATTTCCTGAGAATACAAGCAGTTTTGAAAGAGTATCAGCATAAAGCTGGTGAGTTCATAATCATGTTTTTGTAATGAAAATCTTGTCATTGAATCTGTAAAATGTTTGTATGTTTCCCAAGAAAATCCAATATTTTCTAACATATATGTTTGATACCGTGTTCTGTAGTAGTGTATAATGTATTAGTTTGTACGTCTGGTTACCACCAGCTATATTGTATAACGTTGTTTTGAATGAAAAACCCTTTGTATGGAAACCCTGACTATCACCAGTAATGTATAAGATGTTTTGTTTGAAAACCCTGGTTACCACTAGTAATGTATAAGATGTTCTGTTTGAAAACCCTGGTTACCACCAATATGTATAGTAGTTTCATTACTTAAAATAAAACTATGAGTTGAAATCCCTGGAATCCTCCAGTTGTATTATGAACTAGTTATATTTATAATATAAAACTAAAGAAGAATGAAATCTCGATAAACAATAAGGTTATTTTATACTATTGTGAGTCGTATAACCATGCTTGATATGACCTAGTGACCTTTACGACGTTCTTCAAGTGTCGGATAATTGACATTTGTGACCCCAGGCATGCCTGCCTAAATGTAGCTAGCAGTTCAGGTGTGGGATTGTCAGTCCCGAATAGATCTATTCACAAATCTCACGCTCTCCCTCCAGGAGACTCTGGTTATACTATGATAGGATTTAACCTGTACCCCGAAAGGTACAATTGAAGTGTTGTCTCACAATCCTGTATTAACTAGTTTACGTGTAGTTCTGTATTGATCTACAGTATTTAAACCCGTGTGTATACTGTATAAGGTAATAATTATACTTCAATAATTATTAGATGTTGTACTCTTGTAGTAATGTATATCATAAACTAAATTTGTCATAGTTTATATGTTTTGCTATGTAAAACTCTGGATTCGTAAAACTGCGTATTGAAAAACCCAAACTATACCTATTATAGTTTGCATGTATGATGTGTACTTGGTTTACGTATTGATCTGAAAACTATGCAATTTTGACTGTAGATTGAAAAAGTCCCTTATGCTCAGCACGTTACAAAAGGGATAAAATATCTAAATATTTTATAAACATGTAGGAACTGTAAGATTGTATCAATTGCATCAGTTTTAAATGTGTTAAAATCCTTTTGTATAAATGCACAAAATCATTTTTGTTTGGCTTGTACTCTCCCCCTGAAAACATTTAAAATCATAAAAGCATAGGGGTATGAACTCATCGTTAGTCGTGTGAATAGTCGGACAGCGAGAACTGGAAGTGAAGACCCTCGAGTTGATGTACGCGGCACTCAACGGGATCCTAATACAACTAATACATATATGTATTTTATTAGCAAAACCATTATTTATAGTGTTGGTAAAACACTTGCTTTTAGTTTAGGAATGTTATCGGGACTAGATTGAATCAGAAAAGTGGGTTTGCAGCCAAAATTCACGATGTGAAGGAGTTTGCGGCCGTGAAGGGTTTCCGGCCGTGAACAGCCCCTTGAAGGGTTTACGGCCGTGAACGGTGTTCTTGGAGAATCTATGAAGATTTGAAGGGTGTACGGTTATAAACGGTTTGTGGTCTTTGAATATTTGAAGATTTGAAGGGTGTACGGCCGTAAACTCAAGAACATCGATGTTAGATTCGATGAAAAATGTGCTTTAGATGCTCCAAAACAACCTCCAGAGGTGATTCTTGATGATTTTCGGAAGAAATGAGGGTGTTTTGGTGTTTACGGTCGAGAGGTAGAGAGAGAGAATGAGGGATTTTTCGGCTAAGAAAGTTCAAATGAAGGTGGGAGTCCCGTATATATAGGCTGGGGGCTATGGTCGGTGGTGGGGGCCACCTGGCACTGGTCGTAAACGGGTTTACAGACGTAAATGGGTTTACGGCCGTGAACACCTCTTAGGCCGAAAACTATTGATTCTTCAACGGAAACTCGGGTTTTTCGCGTGATTTTGGTTCCGACTCTTATATAGAATTTAATTATATAACTAAATGATTTTCCATACCAAAGGAATTTCACGGAACTCAAATAAAATTCAAATTTTATTAACAGAAATCGGCTAATGGTAACGGAAAAAGGTTCGGGTTGTCACAAGAAGTCGCCCAAGCCCCCGGACGTTTCCGCCGTCTGGTTCGGGGGTGTGACATATTATGTGTAAAAGTTTCATCGAATCTTCAAAACACTTTTGTTTTGACTCTTTTGACCACTTTCTCATTTAGGAATTATACTTTACTTAAATGTATTTTCATGAAACCCTACATAATATTTTTACAACTTTCTACTCCATACGTGTTTACAAGACATCACCTATACCTACATTTTAAAACATACATCATTTGTTTATTTTATTTCAAATTAGTTTATAATCTATAAAGTTTCTAAAATTTACAGCATTTTAAAACTTAGTGTTCACTTTTAAATTTCCAGTGGCACACTTTCAACAATGTATAATTAATCTTCTAAATATATTGATTCTTTACCTTATCCGTTTTAACCATTATTGGACTCCAGTCTAAAATGTCAAGACTGCCATATTTTCAATTACCAGTTTTAGTGTTTCTTCTTTTTCACAAATGGAGTTTAACTTAATAGATAACTCATGATTTTTTAGCAAACACTTTAAAACTTCTTCGTGTCTATGTAACCATCAACATACATCAAAGAGTGAAGTTTGAAATAATTATGAACCTATTTTTTTTATCTACCTATATGTATTGCACTTAAAATTTTATTAATAGCAATCATTGCTGCTACCTTCCTTTTCTTTCCCCCAAACTTGATTTCTTCTTCTCCTTCTGATTTGAGATCTCGCAAACTCATAATAATAATACAATGCATAGTCTAAATATGTTTTTGTTTATTTTGCTTCTCTTGTTACCATGTTCGTACACATACAGACTAGAAGCTTACCCTTATCAACCTGAGCGATTAATAAGTGTATAGTCATGAGGCATAAGTTTAACTTGGTCAACTTTGATATATTCAATTACGTCTTTTATCATATATATTTTGTTTTTATTTTGAAATCTACTGTAAACAAGTGATCCTTATTTACATTTGCTCTTTCGTTCTAAATTCGGAAACTTGATTTAAAATGTAATTTTCATTGTATTTTCCTTACAAATGATACACAAGATGAATACCCTTGTGCTTATCATTTTTCTAAGACCGGAAAGTATATGTGAATGATATATTTTCTTATGTTTCTTCTTCTTAAAACATAAAAATTTTTAGATATTATGATTATCTATCCTTCAAATGATTGTTTTTTGTAGAATCACTGAATTAAGAATGCACTATTTTCAAAGATCGACATTTTTACACCTTTCTTAATATAGCATTCAACTTTGCAATTTTCAGTGAGTTCTTAAACTCTCAAACTTGTTTTCATAAATATTCTGACTCCTAGTAATCTTGAATTTGTCCTCACTTAAACATTTGGACAATTTTTCAAAAAGTGTAATACCAATATTTCTATACAAATTCCCTTAATGACGACTTAAACCTTTAACATTAATTAATCTTTATATTATATTACTACTCCGTTTGATCGTCACTCACGTATCTTCGTTCTCTTGGAATTATTACACATTTTGATAACAATGAGATTACCTCTCGTTTATAAACACTCAAAACGCTATCTAGACAATGTGATTTATTTTATCATAAACTTTCATCACTTTCATTTGCAAAAATGACTCTCTAATATATATATATATATATATATATATATATATATATATATATATATATATATATATATATATATATATATATATATATATATATATATATATATTCTTCAGATATGGTTTTATTATAGTAAGAGTACCCGTAGTAGAAATTATAGCTTCGGAAATTCTCGATCATTTCGTAATTTATTTTCTAGATGGCACTTATATAGTCTTTACATTTGAGATGTACCAAACATTCGTTGCTTACCTTACTACGTATCTTTAGGAACTTACCCTCGATTGTTTCTCTTTCATTCGTGCTACCCCTTCTTATTTCAGAATATATCTTTTCCGGATTTAGTAGCCGACACAAAAGTGAGCAAATTGTCCCTAATATCTTCATTGTTAGACGACGAATTTACAATTAGTGCTGATTTAGAATGCGACTTAAGGATCAATGCACACTTATTACTTAATGTCGTTGGTGCTTTCGAAAAACTTATAACGCTCTTTAATTTAGGTGATATTTAACTAGATAATTTTTTTCGACTAGGTCGCCATGGTTGGATCATGATTTTCATGATCCTAATTTCCCACAATCTAGACTGTAGAACTCGAATTAGGGAAACACTAACCTGATTATAACTAAAGGATTTGAATCTCCCTTGAGGAGTTAATCCAAGGTTCTTAAGGTCACCAACTCTCCAACTATATAATTGTATTCGGCTAAGTTCTAATAGAATACGTCATGAATTGAATTTCGGGACGAAATTCTTTCAACCGGGGGAGACTGTGACAACCGCCAAAATTTGAGACAATTCTAGATTTGAATAAACTTAGTTGCACATCTAGGCACGACACATACTAGACTTTATAACTAAGAACTATGTTATAACCTACTAGAAACTTGGAAACAAGTACAATCGAAGGATAGTGTACTTAGATTTCACATTGGTATTTGAATTCTACAACTACTTAACTGTAGTGACTATCCATATTCGGGTCATTCTTTGACTCAAACATCTTTGCATGAATCATATACACACATCATGAACTTGACCTAGTAGTAGAAATTAGGTCCGGGTCTCGTAGGAACTTAAGTCAAAGTTGAAAACTAGGGCTAGTATACTTGATTCTTCAATTTAACTTGAATCTTGGAACCACTACATAGAAATGCCAATAAACCGATAAAAATAAATTACAAACATTATTTCTAACTTAAATAAGAGTTATGAAACTCTAAAATAGTTTGAAGTCGCAAAGATTCAATTATTTTGATATCCAAAGATTTACAAAATTCCTCAAAACCCTAAAAGTCCTAAAAACTTTTTATGAAGTTTTATATTAAAATCCCATAAAAGTTTTTATAAACACTATAATGTCAAATTAATATGTTTAAAATGTGGAACTATAATCAAGGAAATTAATTTAATTCATTAACATTAACTTTATATTTATAAGCTAAAAATCCAAGAATTATGAACAAAATTTATATAAAATTAACATTTTACATAAATTGAAAGAAAATTTATGGATTTATACAAAATAAATAAATAAAATAAAATGAAATCTCCTCTCACTCCCTCAAATTCGTAATCCCTCTCCCTCCCCTCATTTATCCTTCCCAATACTATTCATTTTGATCACTCATTCACTCCACCTATCTCTTCCTCTCTCTAAAAACTTCCCTCATCATTTCTCTGTAAATGACGAACCTAGAAGCAATATCACTCGGAGAGATTTTTACATTCAATTTTTCATGAGTTCATAAGCATCTTTGTATTTTGGTGGACGATTTTGGTTGACAATAACCCCAAAGAGATGACGAGAGAGATGAGCAATCCAGAGAGATAGAATCTCTCTTTTCTTCTCTCTAAAACCGCCACTCTTTACCTCTATGAATTAGCTCCACAACCCACAAAATTTCCAGCAAATATCCCTCATTTTACTCAAAAATATTCATCATTTGAAATTGATCTTCAAGGTAAAATCAATTTCCTTATATTTTGTTCACTTTTCTTTCAAAAATATCAAGATTTCTTGCATTTTTCTTCTCCATAAACACTTTTATTTGCGATTATTCACATGCATGTTCATGGATGTAGAATTTGATGATAATGGTGGTAGGATTTCACCCAAAAACAACATGCATGTTGTTAGAAAGTGAAATTCAATGATCAAAACCTAAATCAAATCCATCAACTTGAGTTTTACAAGTTTTAAAGATCCAAAACCACATGCATTCAAGTTTTTCATTTAGAAACATCATTTTTAACAAAATAAGTTCATACATGGTCTTCAAATCATAATGCATGTGATGAATATCAAGCTTAAAGGCTTGATTATCAAAGTACATTGTTAAGAATGCTTATAAAGGATTTATTCATAAATAAATATCTAAAAACTTCTTTTCTGATCAAATCCGATTTTTCCTAGAATCCACACAACAAAATAAATTGATCTGAAAATGTTCAGAAAATAAATCGTTTTTCTTGATTTATTGTAATTTTTGCAAAACAATAGATCAATAATTCATATAAAATACTTTTGATGGTTAATAAATTCTGGTAAATTTCGGATATCATTTATTCACTGCGTAAAGACTTTACAAGAAGTTTTATGCATTTATAAGGTTGTTTTTTGTTGATTTCTAATTTATTTTTGTTGAAGAGAAATAAATAGAAAAATGCGGTTATGAATGTTCAAAGGAATAATTCATAATTTTCGCATCTTCTAGACATCCTAGATACTCAATTAAAAATGTTCCAGATTTTTCCAAGACAATTTTTTATTTTTCCCGATTTAATGAATGTTTAAGGGATTAAATTGATGAAAAATAGTTACACTTATCCAAAACTTATGAAACTTCATCCGAATATCTTATATTACATATAAACCATAAATAAAAAGTTTGGTGAATTTAAACTATTGTTTAATAATTTTTCAAGAATTAATGCTTATTTAAATGAATAAAACAAATAAAAATAGTTAAACTATTTGAAAACCAGGTTTGATATTCTTTCCAGCTTATATATGTTACATAGCAGTGGCATAAAATGTTTGGAGAATTTTATAAACTGATTCCTATTTATTTTGATTTTTGCTATAATAAATGAACAAAAATCATAAAATCGGGTTCAACTGTTTGAAAATCAATTTGAGTATTTTTCCAGTTTATATACATTGTATAACATTTTTACAAAAAGATTGGGAATTTTTATTAACTGTTTATCATTTTTCACGATTGTATGATATTTTCAAGGAGTTAAATGGTGGAAAAATAGTTAAAAATATTTAAAAATCATGAAAATCTACCAGAGGGTTCTAGGGATAAGCATATGGACCGGGGAACTGGCTGGAACCGATACCGGAACCAGAACCGGTACCGGAATCGGAACCCGATGGAACCGGTCGGGCCGGGACCGGGATCATATTCTTGTAGATTTTTGGAACCGGGAACCATTAGGAACCGGAACCGATAAAACCGGAAAAAACCAGTAGAACCGGCAAAAACCGGAACCGTGTGTTGCTATTTATCAAGGATCGGTTCCAACATTATAGGAACCGACAACCGGTAGGAACCGGGAACCGGTGGAACCGGAACCGGTAAAACCGGCGGTCCGGTTCGGTTCTTAATTTCGGCCGACTTCGGTTCCCGGTCCGGGTCCGGTTCGGCCGGTTCCAGCCGGGTCGATTCCTTTGCTCATCCCTAGAGGGTTCCAAATTAGAGTTAGAATTGAAATGTAAAGTTTGGAAATTTTTAGAACTAATTTGATTTAGTTTTGGATTTTTAGTTTGTAAAGCCCTTCCAAAGGTGCTAAAATGCATTTCAAACAATAACACAAAATGAGGTTTGTCACTTGCAAATGTTGATAAGTCAATTGGTATATGGAAATCTGAGTTTTTATAAAAATAACTGCAACTTATACAAAACCTAATTTTGATACAATATTGGCATAATTCTATTATACAAATTAAGTATACTAGTGTTAGATTTTCGACTAGAAACTTACTAGTGTGTAGCCTTATCGTAGGGAATTGGTAGTAGGACGTGAGGGAAGTTAGCTCAAGGCATCACAAATACCTCCACGTATCATTGTGAGTATTCACGACTCCCCTTATTTTCGGTTTTTAAATGTTTTTGGGTGGAAAAGCATATCCGAAAACTGTTTATTGTTCGTTGTATTTAAATTGACTTGTATCAAACTTGGTTGATATATTTTGTTGTGTATGTATATGCTAATGTTAATTCATGAGGCCTTATCGCGTTTAAGTCCCTAGAATCAGTTTACACAACTCATTAACTGATTTGAGCCCATCGTCATTATGGATAGCGCTATTAGGAGGTAGACAACTCCTCACTCGCACGATTCGCTTGAGTGCATTTTACCATTATTTCTCCCTATGTTAGCGATAAACAAGCATTCAAGAGGGCATTCGGTCTTAGGCTTGGGTTGTGAACTCATGATTTTATCACTACGCACTTACAAACTTTGTTTCTCATTATAGCAACGAACTTTTATTACTGGAAACTTATTTACTTGTCTTAGCAATGAACTTGTTTGCTCATTGTAGCAACGAACTTGTTTGCTCTTTGTAGCAGTGAACCTGTTTACTCATTTGAGCAACGAACTTTGTTTCTCATATTAGCAACAAACTTCTGTTTATGGAAATTTTATTACTCGTTTAGCAATGAATTTCTATTCATGAAAACTTATTTACTTATTTTAGCAATGAACATTTGTTTATGGAAAGTGTTATCAATATTCTGATTTTCATGATTTCAAACTATATTATGTTATAAACATGTGAGTACTCACCAACTATTTTTATAGTTGACGCTCGTTTTACATGCTTTTTCAGGAATCATCTAGTAAGAGGCACGTAGAGACACAACACTTGTAGGAGCATTTGCATGTGTTGACTTTCAAATACATTGTAATTTATTATGAAAAGTTGTTCGACCTCATTGTAAATTGTAATGCTTTTTAATACTATGGTTGGTGTTCTCTTTTAACTTTTGCTATGAGACCCCTTGTACTGCCACGCCCCGTGTTTCCGCTTTAGCGGGGTGTGACAGAAATGATATCAAAGCAGAAGGTTATAGAGAATACCGGTTTTCCTTTAGAGAACCACAACTATAGCCAAAAAATTTCAAAATCTTTTTAAAATACTGAACATACTACTGGTATAACTAATTCGAGTAAGCATTATTGGACTTTAATTAAGTATAGCCTGGCTAACTATGCTTAATTAAGGAATGTTAATTAGAGGTTGGAAACGGTTATAGTAGAATTATGTTCAAAATGATTTTTAACTTAAACTTTTGAAAAACAAAATTTTTCGGTGTGCGTATGAGCATTGCATATTATTGGCATTCATCTAGGTACACATAGAAACTAAGTGCACTTTTATCACAATGTCTTTATTTAGAGATATGCGTATCCCTTATCAAGTGCTAGGTTAACCAGTTATGTTATATCACTAGCCACTCTAGGAGCACTCTACTTAGTACTAAAAATGAGTATTCCTCGGTAGCTATTGACTTTAGACATAAGGTTAGTAGCTAGATAGACACTAGTAATAATCTTAAGACGAAACCTATACCAATTATTTCATAATACCTCTTCATCGACTTCGTACTAGAATTACAAATAGGAAAAGCGTTCTGATACCGACACGAATGAGAGTTGGAGCAGCGCGTAAGGAGGTAGATGAGTCGCCACTAGTAATCACTTGGATACCATTGGAGAGTATTCCGGATTCGACTCACAAGGAGACACATAGGTTTAACCCATTTCAAAACTTAGTGTTCACTTTTAAATTTCCAGTGGCACACTTTCAACAATGTATAATTAATCTTCTAAATATATTGATTCTTTACCTTATCCGTTTTAACCATTATTGGACTCCAGTCTAAAATGTCAAGACTACCATATTTTCAATTACCAGTTTTAGTGTTTCTTCTTTTTCACAAATGGAGTTTAACTTAATAGATAACTCATGAATTTTTAGCAAACCTTAGCAAACACTTTAAAACTTCTTCGTGTCTATGTAACCATCAACATACATCAAAGAGTGAAGTTTGAAATATTTCTCAACCTATTTGTTTATCTGCCTATATGTATTGCTCTTAAAATTTTATCAATAGCAATCATTGCTGTTACCTTCATTTTCTTTCCCCCGAACTTGATTTCTTGTTCTCCTTCTGATTTGAGATCTCGCAAACTCATAATAATAACACAATGCATGGTCAAAATTTGTTTTTGTCTATTTTGCTTCTCTTGGTACCATGTTTGTACACATACAGACTAGAAGTCTACCCTTATCAACATGAGCGATTAATACGTGTATAGTCACGAGGAATAATTTTAACTTGGTCAACTTTGATATATTCAATTACATCTTTTATCATATATATTTTTTTTTATTTTGAAATCTGCTGTAAAAAAGGGATCCTTACTTACATTTGCTCTTTCGTTCTAAATTCGAAAACTTGATTTAAAATGTAATTTTCATTGTATTTTCCTTACAATTAATACACAAGATGAATACCCTTATTCTTATCATTTTTCTAAGACCGGAAAGTATATGTGAAGGATATATTTTCTTATGTTTCTTCTTCTTAAAAACATAAAAAGTTTTAGATATTACGATTATCTATCCTTCAAATGATTGTTTTTGGTAGAATCACTGAATTAAGAATGCACTATTTTCAAAGATCAACATTTTTACACCTTTCTTAAAATAACATTCTACTTTGCAATTTTCAGTGAGTTCCTAAACTCTCAAACTTGTTTTCATAAATATTCTGACTCCTAGCAATCTTGAATTTGTCCTCACTTAAACAATTGGACAATTTTTCAAAAAGTGTAATACCAATATTTCGATACAAATTCCCTTAATGACGACTTAAAAATTTAACCTTAATTAATCTTTATATTATTTTACTACTTCGTTTGATCATCACTCACGTATCTTCGTTCTCTTGGAATTATTACACATTTTCATAACAATGAGATTACTTATCATTTCTAAACACTCAAAATCCTATCTAGACAATGTGATTTATTTTATCATAAACTTTTATCGCCTTCATTTGCAAAAATGACTCTCTAAATATATATATATTCTTCAAATATGGTTTTATTATAGTAAGAGTACCCGTAGTAGAAATTATAGCTTCGGAAATTCTCGATCATTTCGTAATTTATTTTGTAGACGGCAGTTAAATAGTCTTTACATTTGAGATGTACCAAAACTTCGTTTCTTACCCTTAGTACGTATCTTTAGGAACTTACCCTCAATTGTTTCTCTTTCATTCGTGCTACCCCTTCTTATATCAGAATATATCTTTTCCGGATTTAGTAGCCCACACGAAAGTGAGCAAATTGTCCCTAATCTCTTCATTGTTAGACGACAAATTTACACTTACTGCTGATTTAGAATGCGACTTAAGGATCAATGCACACTTATCACTTAATGTAGTTGGTGCTTCAGAAAAACTTATAAAGCTCTTAATTTTAGTTATATAACTAGATAATTTTTTCAACTAGGTCGCCATGGTTGGATCATGATTTTCATGATCCTAATTTCCCACAATCTAGACTGTAGAACTCGAATTAGGGAAACACTAACCTGATCATAACTAAAGGATTTGACTCTCCCTTGAGGAGTTAATCCAAGGTTCTTAAGGTCACCAACTCTCCAACTATATAATTGTATTCGGCTAAGTTCTAATAGAATATGTCACGAATTGAATTTCGGGACGAAATTCTTTCAACCGGGGGAGACTATGACAACCGCCAAAATTTGAGACAGTTCTAGATTTGAATAAACTTAGTTGCACATCTAGGCTTGACACATACTAGACTTTATAACTAGGAACTATGTTATAACCTACTAGAAACTTGGAAACAAGTAGAATCGAAGGATAGTGTACTTAGAATTCACATTGGTATTTGAATTCTACAACTACTTAACTGTAGTGACTATCCATATTCGGGTCATTCTTTGACTCAAACATCTTTGCATGAATCATATAAACACATCATGCACTTGACCTAGTAGTAGAAATTAGGTCCGAGTCTCGTAGGAACTTAATTCAAAGTTGAAAACTAGGGCTAGTATACTTGATTCTTCAATTTAACTTGAATCTAGGAACCACTACATAGAAATGCCAATAAACCGATAAAAATAAATTACAAACATTATTTCTATCTTGAATAAGAGTTATGAAACTCAAAAATAGTTTGAAGTCTCAAAGATTCAATTTATTTTGATATCCAAAGATTTACAAAATTCCTCAAAACCCTAAAAGTCCTAAAAACTTAAATTTATGAAGTTTATATTAAAATCTCATAAACTTTTCATTTATAAGCTAAAAATCCAAGAATTATGAACAAAATTTATATAAAGTTCACATTTTATATAAATTGAAAGAAATTGTATAAAAATTTAGGGATTTATACAAAATAAATAAATAAAATAAAATGAAATCTCCTCTCACTTCCTCAAATTCGGAATCCCTCTCTCTCCCCTCATTTCTCCTTCCCAATACTAATCATTTTGATCACTCATTCACTCCACCTATCTCTTCCTCTCTCCAAAAACTTCCCTCTTCATTTCCTCTTCAAATGACGAACCTAGAAGCAATATCATATCACTAGGAGAGATTTTTACATTCAATTTTTCATGAGTTCATAAGCATCTCTGTATTTTGGTGGAGTATAACCCCAAAAAGATGACGAGAGAGATGAGCAACCCAGAGAGATAGAATCTCTCTTTTCTTCTCTCTAAAACCGCCACTCTTTACCTCTATGAATTAGCTCCAAAACTCATGAAATTTCCAGCAAATATCCCTCATTTTACTCAAGAATATTCATCATTTGAAGTTGATCTTCAAGGTAAAATCAATTTCATTATATATATTTTCACTTTTCTTTCTAAAATATCAAGTTTTCTTGCATTTTTCTTCTCCATAAACACTTTTATTTGAGATTATTCACATGCATGTTCATGCATGTCGAATTTGATGATAATGTGGTAGCATTTCACCCAAAAACAACACGCATGTTGTTAGAAGGTGAAATCCAATTATCAAAACCTAAATCAAATCCATCAACTTGAGTTTTACAAGTTTTAAAGATCCAAAACCACATGCATTCAAGTTTTTCATTTAGAAACATCATTTTTAACAAAATAAGTTCATACATGGTCTTCAAATCATAATGCATGTGATGAACATCAAGCTTAAAGGCTTGACTATCAAAGTACATTGTTAAGAATGCTTATAAAGGATTTATTCATAAATAAATATCTAAAACTTTTTTTCTGGTCAAATCCAATTTTTCCCTGAATCCAAACAACAAAATAAGATGATGTGAAAATTTTCAGAAAATAAATCGTTTTTCTCGATTTGTTGTAATTTTTGCAAAAAAATAGATCAATAATTCATATAAAATACTTTTGATGGTTAATAAATTCTGGTAAATTTCGGACATCACCTATGCACTGCGTTAAGACTTTTTATGAAGTTATATGAATTTCTAAAGTTGTTTCTGTTGATTTCTAATTGATTTTTGTTGAAGAGAAATAAATAGCAAAACACGGTTATGAATGTCCAAAGGCATAATTAATAATTTTCGCATCTTCTAGACGTCATAAGTACTCCATGAAACATTTTACAGATTTTTCCAAGACAATTTCTTATTTTTTCCGGTTTAATAAATGTTTAAGGGATTAAATTGATCAAAAATAGCTACAATTATCCAAAATTTATGAAGCTTCATCCTAATATCCTATATTACATTTAAATCATAAATAAAAAGTTTAGTAAATTTTTACCACTATTTAATAATTTTTCACGAATTAATGCTTATTTTAATGAATAAAACAAAGAAAAATAGTTAAACTATTTGAAAACAAGATTTGATATTTTTCCAGCTTATATATGTTAAGTAACAGTGAAAAAAAAATTTGGAGAATTTTATAAACTCATTTTTGTTTATTTTGATTTTTAATATAATAAATACACAAAAATCATAAAATCGGGTTAAACTGTTTGAAAATCAATTTGAGTATTTTTCCCAGTTTATATACATTGTATAATAGTTTTACAAAAATATTGGGAATTTTTATTAACTATTTATCATTTTTCACGATTTTATGATGTTTTAAAGGAATTAAATGGTGGAAAAATAGTTAAACATATTTAAAAATCATGAAAAATTAAAAGAGGGTTATAAATTATAGTTAGAACTGAAATACAAAGTTTAGAAATTTTTAGAACTGATTTTTTTTAGTTTTGGATTTTTAGTTTGTAAAGCCCTTCCAAAAGTGCTAAAATGCATTTCAAACAATAACACAAAATGGAATTTGTCACTTGCAAATGTTAATAGGTCAATTGGTATATGAAAATCTGAATTTTCAGAAAAGTAATTGCAACTTATACAAAACCTAATTTTGTTAGATTTTCTACTAGAAACTTACTAGTGTGTAACCGTATCGTATGGAATCGGTAGTAGGACATGAGGGAAGTTAGCTCAAGGCATCACAAATACCTTCACGTATCATTGTGAGTATTCACGACTCCCCCTATTTTCGGTTTTTAAATGTTATGGGGTGGAAAAGCATGTCCAAAAACTATTTATTGTTTGTTGTATTTAAATTGACTTGTATCAAACTTGGTTGCTATATTTTGTTGTGTATGTATATGCTAATGTTAATTCATGAGGCCTTATCGCGTTTAAGTCCCTGGAATCAGTTTACACAACTCATTAACTCATTTGAGCCCATGGTCATTATGGATAGCGTTATTAGGAGGTAGACAACTCCTCACTCGCACGATTCGCTTGAGTGCATTTTACCATTATTTATCCCTATGTTAGCGATAGACATAGCATTCAAGAGGCCATTCGATCTTAGGCTTGGGTTGTGAACTCATGATTTGATCACTACGCACATACAAACTTTGTTTCACTTTTGTGACATCCCCATTTTCACGGCCAGAAAAGACCGATTTTGTTTATGCTTGTTTGAAAATCAGAGTAACATTTTAAATAAAAGTGTTGCGGAATTTGTCCCAAAACAAAATATGATAAAGATTTATAAAAAGCATTTCCAAAGAAATGTAATTCATTAAAAGACTCGGGATGTCATGTTCGATACAGATCAAAAGCATAAACAGTACAACATAAGCCTTACAACATTATTTCGTATTTACAGGCCTATAATCCCTTATCTCTCATCCAAACATCTATGCTCATGCGCCACTACCTGTAATACAAGAAACTGAGTGGGTCAGGCTTGGGAGCCTGGTGAGCACATAGGGTTTTCAACCCACAATAAATAAGTTTATTAACTTTATCAAACCAAACAAACCCGATTACCCGTTCCCGTTATCCTCACTTTACGTCCCTAAAACATCTAACTCAAGGGACCTAGTCTAAGGACTTTCATCGGGGTGACAACACATGCTTCGGGGATTCCTCAGCAATTCATGTCAAATAAGGCAACCATGTGGGGGATGGAGTACTGCTGGTAAACACACAGTTCAAGTAAACACCTACAGGTTGCGAGCCTGCTAGCGTTCCACTGGACTGTCTAAAATAGTTCGTGGTCGTCATCTATACTCCGCTAAATGACTGGATCATCAATAACATCTATAACGAGGCCTCTCATTATTTTATTTTGTCACACAGCAACTATTACATCTACCCATGTTTTACCCAACACATTTTGTAGATATAAAATACATATACAAATTAAATCATTTAAAACATGTATAAAATCGTTCATCCAGCGTAGATAGCAAGTATACAGATAATATGCACACGTAGCACGTAATTTATATAAAATACTTCATATCTATGTGTAAGATGAAAGTAACTATGCACTCACTTGATTAGGTGGTGACTTGGTACTCGAACAGCACTTCGTTATCTCAAAACAATTTTTCCTTGACCAAAACCTAGTATCAATACCACTAGGGTTTAATTTTAACGTTAACCGCGACTAATTAATAGTCTAGCTATTATTACTATTATATAAGCGTTAAATAACACTCTATATAACTCATAATAATTGCCTAAATAATTATTTTAAGGTCCTAGTAATGTTACTATAATTAAATAAAAGCTATATTAAAAATAGCGTAGGCGTAGCTCACTTACAGCGGATTTTAAGGAAAATCGGGCTTCGCTTGGAGCAGCGTTTCCGAACCGAAAGACCCTTTTTCTCGGGACTCCGGGAGCCTCGGGGCTTCCTTCGGGTGCCAGGGAGGTTCCCTAGGGTTTAGGAGGGATTAGGGCTAGAGAGAGAACCTAGAGAGAGAAAGAAAAGGTTGAAATGGTGTGGAAATGAAGGCTGCCTCGGCCCCCTATTATAGCCACGAGGCCTCAGACGTACGTTGGGCGTAGTCCTTGGCTACGCTGGGCGTAAGGCTCGGATAAGATCACCAGCTCGCTTCGCACGCGCCTACTCTCGAAAGTAGATAAGGCCAAGTACGTCGGGCGTACCCAGCTTCGGACGCGGGGCGTAATTATGAGGCTACGTGGCGTTCATCGGATGCGAGACCGTGGGGAGCAAGGGAAGGCTGGGATCATGCCACGTCATCTTATCTCGCAGATTCACATCCCGACTTCTAAAATTCATAACTTTCGCATAAGAGCTCCGTTTCCGACGTTCTTTATATCCACGCGTAGGCGGGAACGCACTCTACAACTTTCGTTTAGAATCCGTCGGCTAATTTTGACTTTATTTTAAAAGTTATATTTTTAACAGGCCGGGACAGGATTGGTCCGTTAAAAATTCATAACTTCTTCATCCGACGTCCGTTTTCGTCTGTCTTTTTATCGATTAGCTACTATTAACGAGATCTTCGATTCTTGTTTAGGTTGTGTCGGCTAAAAACCGCTCGATCTAATATTCGAACTTCGGGCTGTACACTGCTAAGCCGAAACTTCGAAAAATCATAACTTCCTCATACGAAGTCAGATTTGGGCGTTCTTTTTATGGACGCTCTCGGTTTAACGTTTTCTACGACTTTCGTTTAGACCGCTAAGGCTAAAAGTCGCTCTATTGTAAATTCATTATTTACGCTTCCCGGTGCCGTGCCGGTTCCGTCGCGAAACTTCGACGGGCCATAACTTCTTCGTTATAACTCGGATTTCGGCATTCTTTATATCCCCGGAATCCTTGTTTCAACCACTACAACTTTATGTAAAGATATCGGGCTTATCTCACACTTTAATTTTGACGCTTATTTTTATTCTTTATTAATTATACATTTATAATTAAGTTATAAGCACACAAATACACATAATTCACATAGTATTCAAATATTTCATCTTTATTACTTCAAAAAGAGTTACAATAGTTGACCTAGACTATTACATCATCTAAAAATGCTTAGCCCCGAAACTCGGGCGTTACAATTCTCTCCCCCTTAGGATGATTCCGTCCCGGAATCATGCGTCAGCAAACAGATGCGGATAGCGACTCATCATGTCATCCTCTGTTTCCCAAGTGAGATTCGACCCATTCGAATTTTTCCATTGGTCTAGCACTAAGTCGACCATCTTGCGTCGTAACTTCTTAGTCTTACGGTCAACAATTGCCTCGGGCTCTTCAATCAGCCTCTTGTTTTCATCCATTATTAACTCTGAGATTGGAATTACGTCAGGAACTTCTCCCGTGAACTTCCTCAAATAACACACATGGAAGGTGTTATGAATACCATCCATTTCTTCGGGTAATTCGAGCTTGTAAGCTTGGTTCCGAATCTTCTGAAGAACTTTGAACGGTCCAATAAACCATGGACTCAACTTTCCTCGTTTCCCAAATCTTATAAGTCCCTTCCACGGTGAGACTTTAAGCAAAACCGAATCCCCAACTTCGAAGGTCATCGGTCGTCTTTTCTTGTCAGCATAGCTCTTCTGACGATCCTGAGCTGCTAACATCCTTTCCCTGATCACCTTCAACTTCTCAGCAGTCTCATGGACTATCTCGGGGCCCATATACTGCTTTTCTCCGGCCTCAAGCCAACAAGATGGCGTACGACACTTCTGTCCGTACAAAGCTTGATAAGGTGCCATCTTGATGCTCGAGTGGAAACTGTTGTTGTAGGAAAATTCTACTAGAGGTAAGTGCTCGTCCCAGTTCCCTTGGAACTCGAGGGTACATGCCCTCAGCATATATTCCAGTTTCTGAATCGTTATTTCGCTCTGACCATCAGTCTGCGGATGGTAAGCTGTACTCAAACACAACTTTGTACCCAATTCCTCTTGTAGACTTCTCCAAAACCTTGACGTGAAACGACTATCACGATCCAATACAATCGTTAGAGGAACACCGTGAAGTCTCATAATTTCCTTCACGTAAGCATTTGCAAGCTTATCCATAGACCACCTTTCGTTGGAAGCTATGAAGTGTGCACTCTTTGTGAAACGATCCATGACCACCCAATCATGTCGTGACCGTTCTTCGTCCTGGGCAGTTTAGTCACAAAATCCATGGAGATGTCTTGCCATTTACCAATGGGTACAGGTAAAGGTTCTAAACTCCCGTATGGTTTTTGATGTTGTGCCTAAACTCTTGCACATGTTACACACTCGGTCACATACTTCGCAACATCGAGCTTCATCGTCGGCCACCAGTAGTAGGGTTTTAGGTCCCTATACATTTTAGTGCTACCGGGATGAATCGAGTACATGGTCTTGTGAGCTTCTTCCATCAGAAGATCTCTTATTCCTCCCGTCTTAGGTACCCAAATCCGATCTTGGAATACCTTCAGTCCTTGATTGTTTGTACCGAACACCAACGTTTTACCCAAACATTCTTCTTTTCGGTCATTCTTCTCTGTAGCTTCTTCTTGAGCTTTCTTTATACTTTCCACAATGGTCGAGACAACTTCTATTCTCAACGCTCTTGGCCTTTTTCTCTCAAGGTTGACTTTTCGACTGAGAGCATCAGCGACAACATTTGCTTTACCAGGGTGGTAAAGTATCTCGCAGTCGTAGTCCTTGAGTAATTCCAGCCAGCTTTATTGCCTCATATTCAATTCTTTCTGATTAAAGAGATACTGGAGACTCTTATGATCAGTGAAAAGTTTGCACTTCGTGCCATAGAGGTAATGCCTCCATATCTTCAAGGCAAATACTACCGCTGCCAATTCCAAATCATGAGTGGGGTAGTTCTTTTCGTGCTCTTTCAATTGTCGAGAGGCATATGCTATCACTTTTTCTCTTTGGGTCAGAATACAACCCAACCCGACTCCCGACGCATCGCTATACACCGCGAAATATTCAGCTCCATCGGGTAGAGAAAGAATCGGTGCTTCGCATAACTTCTTCTTTAGCTTCTCAAATGCCTCTTCGTGTTTCTCATTCCACGTATATGTAGCTCCTTTGTGGGTCAACGCTGTCAATGGAGCAGCTATCGAAGAAAAACCTTGTATAAATCGTCGGTAATATCCGGCTAATCCTAGAAAGCTTTGAATCTCTATGGGACTCTTTGGATGTTCCCACTTCATTACAGCTTCGATTTTTGCTGGGTCAACCATTATTCCCTCCTGGTTAACCACATGACCCAAGAATTGGACTTCTCGGATCCAAAAATCACATTTGGAAAACTTTGCATACAGCTTCTCCTTCTTCAATACCTCCAACACCTCTCGTAGATGCTTGCCATGCTCCTCCTGGCTTTTCGAGTAGATCAGAATGTCGTCGATGAACACTATCACGGATTTATCGAGGAATGGTTTACAAACCATGTTCATCAAATCCATGAATGCAGCTGGAGCATTGGTTAGTCCAAACGACATAACCAAGAACTCGTAGTGTCCATATCTCGTTCTGAATGTAGTCTTCTCAATATCCTGATCTCTCACTTTCAGCTGATGATACCCTGACCTAAGATCGATCTTTGAGAAGTAGCTCGAACCTTGTAGCTGATCGAATAGGTCATCAATCATTGGCAAAGGGTACTTATTCTTTACAGTTGCCTTGTTCAGCTCTCTGTAGTCTATGCACATTCTCATGCTCCCGTCTTTCTTCTTCACGAATAGCACCGGAGCTCCCCAGGGTGATGAACTAGGTCGAATGAAATCGTTGTCCAATAACTCCTGAAGTTGCGTCATAAGCTCCTTCATCTCCGTCGGTGCTAATCAGTACGGTGCCTTTGCTATCGGTGTTGTACCTGGTAACAATTATATCCGAAATTCCACTTGTCTATCAGGTGGTAATCCGGGAAGATCTTCGGGAAACACTTCCGGATAATCACACACGACTGGTATATTCTGCACCTCTTTCTTTTCCTTCTTAGCATCAATTACGAATGCCAAGTATGATGCACATCCCTTGGACAAACATTTTTTGGCTTTCATCAGGGAGATGATTCCAGAATTTACTCGGCGTTTGTCCCCGTACACCATAAATGACTCTTTTTCGGGTGGGTTTACCCTTACTATCTTCTTTCGGCATTGAATCTCAACATCATTGGCGCTAAGCCAATCCATACCCAAAACGATATCAAAACCGTTCAACTCTATAGGTAATAGCTCTTCGTGGAATTCGTTTTCGTTTAGGTCGATGACGATGTTCCTAATACGGTTACTAACAGGTACGAACTTGCCACTGGCAACTTCCATAATTAGGGCATTATCAAGTTTTTCTACAGGCAATGCTAATTTCCCACTAAATTTATGCGACACAAAGGAGTAGTTGGCTCCGGAATCAAATAGTATATTGGCAGGCAATCCATTTACAAGAAAGGTACATGAAGCGACGTCTGCTGCCTCCTTTGCAGCCTCGAGTGTCATCTGGAAGGCTCTCGCCTTCGGCTTTGGTGGAATGTTGGGCCTTGCCGCGTCTTTCTTCTTCAGGAAATCCTTAGCAATATGCCCTTCTTCACGGCACTCGTAGCACACCCTCTTGTTGATGGTGCACTCATTGGCATAGTGCCCCGTTTTCCCACACTTGTAGCAGGTCACTTCCTCGCTGCATTTTCCCGAGTGCTTCTTCTTGCACTTCTCGCACCATTTTGATTCATTTCCTCCCCCGAACTTCTTTGAACCGAACTTGCTCTTCTTATTGTTGGGTTTAGAAGACCCCTCGAACTTCCTTTTCTCGCCAACCTCAACCTTGCTGGCAGTTCTTCCCTTAATCATATCCTCCACAGACTTGGCAGCCCAGATAGCTGCCTCCAGAGTATGTGCCTGACGCACTGGCACCGCATACTCCCATGGGAGTCCCTTAGCGTACTTGTCGATCTTTGTCAGCTCATCCGGAACAAGACGCAAGGCAAACTCCATTTTCTCCGTGAAGTTGTTAGTGTACTCATCAATGAACATGCTTCCTTTCTTCAGGGTTAGGAACTGGTTCTTTAGCTCGAGAAGGTTTTGGGCTGAGCAGTACTTACGTTTGAACTGCACCAAAAACTCGGCCCATGTCAGTTGCAGGGGCTCATTGAGGCTCAGAGTCTTTCCCAGGGTATTCCACCAACGCACAACGCCTCCTCGGAACTGACGCACTGCAAACGTGGTCTGTAGTTTGCCTCTGCAACCACACGTCATAAAAGCTAACTCCATTTCTGAGATCCAATCCATGACTCCGATCGGATCTTCCTTTCCAATGAAAGTCGATGGCTTGCAAGTCAGAAAATCTTTGTACTTGCATCCGTTTCTCTCGACTCCATCATCTTGGCCATTTCTTCTATTTACTGGCGGATCAGCTTGGCCCACTGACCTACTGTAGTTTCCTTCCTCCGATTGTTCGGGAATCGGCTCTTGTTTCACAATGGGCACGGTGGCTTCGTCCCTATTCTCTTGCATCATTTGCCTCATTTCTTCCTTTTGTTCAGCTAACATAGCCCGCATCATGACTTGTACTCCAGCCATGGTGATTGGCTCAGGTGCAACTTCTACTACGACTGGTATTTGCTGTATCACTGGGGGTTGATCTCGGTTCCCATTTGCATTCACGTTTCCGCTACGGGTCCTTGCCATCTTGATCTATACACCAAATAAGGTGAATTTAGATCTTTATTTAGCATAGTCGTTTAAAACGTCCTTATCACTCCGAAATGTTTACATGTTAGTTCTAATATCGTAGTCGTACGTTTAGAATCCTAAACACATAAGGTTTCCAGATCCGGTCGGAAACAGACCATAGATCCGAACAAATAACAGCATATCAGGCACAAAGCATTTAGCACATAAAAGCATTTTAGGCACAATTCCTAAAATAAGCTAGTGCTCACACCTCACAATCATCGCTTAGCATTCTAAGTTTAAGTCTAGAAATCCTACAAATTCCTAGTTCGCTTAAACTAATGCTCTGATACCAACTGTGACATCCCTATTTTCACGGCCAGAAAAGACCGATTTTGTTTATGCTTGTTTGAAAATCAGAGTAACATTTTAAATAAAAGTGTTGCGGAATTTGTCCCAAAACAAAATATGATAAAGATTTATCAAAAGCATTTCCAGAGAAATGTATTTCATTAAAAGACTCGGGATGTCATGTTTGATACAGATCAAAAGTATAACCAGTACAACATAAGCCTTACTACATTATTTCGTATTTACAGGCCTATAATCCCTTATCTCTCATCCAAACATCTATGCTCATGCGCCACTACCTGTAATACAAGAAACTGAGTGGGTCAGGCTTGGGAGCCTGGTGAGCACATAGGGTTTTCAACCCACAATAAATAAGTTTATTAACTTTATCAAACCAAACAAACCCGATTACCCGTTCCCGTTATCCTCACTTTACGTCCCTAAAACATCTAACTCAAGGGACCTAGTCTAAGGACTTTCATCGGGGTGACAACACATGCTTCAGGGATTCCTCAGCAATTCATGTCAAATAAGGCAACCATGTGGGGGATGGAGTACTGCTGGTAAACACACAGTTCAAGTAAACACCTACAGGTTGCGAGCCTGCTAGCGTTCCACTAGAATGTCTAAAATAGTCCGTGGTCGTCATCTATACTCCGCTAGATGACTGGATCATCAATAACATCTATAACGAGGCCTCTCATTATTTTATTTTGTCACACAGCAACTATTACATCTACCCATGTTTTACCCAACACATTTTGTAGATATAAAATACATATACAGTTTAAATCATTTAAAACATGTATAAAATCGTTCATCCAGCGTAGATAGCAAGTATACAGATAATATGCACACGTAGCACGTAATTTATATAAAATACTTCATATCTATGTGTAAGATGAAAGTAACTATGCACTCACTTGATTAGGTGGTGACTTGGTACTCGAACAGCACTTCGTTATTTTAAAACAATTTTTCCTTGACCAAAACCTAGTATCAATACCACTAGGGTTTAGTTTTAACGTTAACCGCGACTAATTAATAGTCTAGCTATTATTACTATTATATAAGCGTTAAATAACACTCTATATAACTCATAATAATAGCCTAAATAATTATTTTAAGGTCCTAGTAATGTTACTATAATTAAATAAAAGCTATATTAAAAATAGTGTAGGCGTAGCTCACTTACAGCGGATTTTAAGGAAAATCGGGTTTCGCTTGGAGCAGCGTTTCCGAACCGAAAGACCCTTTTTCTCGGGACTCCGGGCGTTACATCTTTATAGCAACGAACTTTTATTACTGGAAACTTATTTACTTGTCTTAGCAATGAAGTTGTTTGCTCATTGTAGCAACAAACTTTTTTTCTGTTTGTAGCAACGAACTTGTTTGCTCTTTGTAGTAGTGAACTTGTTTACTCATTTAAGCAATGCACTTTGTTTCTTATAATAGCAACAAACTTCTATTTATGGAAACTTTATTACTCGTTTTAGCAATGAACTTATGTTCATGAAAACTTATTTACTTATTTTAGCAATGAACATTTGTTTATGGAAACTGCTATCAATATTCTGATTTTCATGATTTCAAACTATGTTATGTTATAAACCTGTGAGTACTCACCAAATATTTTTATAGTTGATGCTTGTTTACATGCTTTTTCAGGAATCATCTACTATGACGCACGTAGAGACACAACACTTGTAGGAGCATTTGCATGTGTTGACTTTCAAATACATTGTAATTTATTTTGAAAAGTTGTTCAAACTCATTGTAAATTGTAATGCTTTTCAATACTATGGTTGGTGTTGTCTTTTAACTTTTGCTATGAGACCCTTTGTACTACTACGCCCCGTGTTTCCGCTTTAGCGGGGTGTGACAGCAAGGCTCTACAGACCTCGAAATAAACTACCTCCTACGTTTCTGCACCATTGAAACCCAACAGACATGGCCACTGAGGCCTGAACAATCATCTGACCCATCCGGACGATCATACCCGATAAACAAATAAATGAAGAAATACACCGCAATGACTCATGGTGCCAAATCGTGCCTCCTTCCTTAACCGGTTCCTTAGAATCCCCCAAATTTTCCTCGAGTCAAGTATGGATCCTGTGCTTCCAATAGTACGGGCCCAATACTACTTTCCACACCTATCCATACTTTCCTCAAGAATCATCTCGTGTCCTCTAAGTAACCACTCCTATCCGCATCCGTCTCATCCATTCTTATACCCCCGTTCTTAAATAAATACCCATCGCTAAACAGCATAGGCCAACCCACTACAGCACATCCAAGGCTCTCCTAGGTTCCCGACCTCACCCTGCCATCAGCTGCTGAAGAACTTCCAATAATGTCAGTTAACTACATCATGAATACAATCACATGCATCAAAGCTTAGATAATCCTTCGCGTGAAAGACTCATCCCTACAACGGTTGGACTCAAACAAGAGTTGCGCAATAGAGTCAAATCTATCACTCTGAGATTATTTAACCTATGCCACATGTGACTTGACATATTCACTTAATAGTTAACTCACATCATCATGAGTCCCACAAAGCACAAAGCAAGCAGCATTCATTCACTAACACTCCAAATCACAACCAAACAGAGGACATCTCAATCTCACTTCCTACCAAGAAATATTTCAAATCTAGCATAGCATGCAATTCCTCTTCGGCTACAAGGCATCACATATCAGGCCAATCCATCCGCCAAACATTTCCGCAACTGAGAGACGTGAGACACGCTATGGATCTAACTAAACAACTCGGGAAGATCCAGGTGATAAGCAACCCAACTCACCCAGGCTAAAACCTTGAAAAGAACTGGGGAAACCACCACACTACTCCCCATCATCTGCTGCATAAGGAACTCCCTCTAATATCCTCTAACTAGCTCACGAATACAATTACATATCGCCGACACCAGATAATTCTTCGAATGAAAGGTCTCACACTACTACGGTTGGACTCAAACAAGAGCTGCACAATAGAGTTAAAACCTAACCTTCTAAAATTATCTAGTCTCAATAATATGTAACTTAATATACTCACTCACTAGTTAGCTAAGGTTAATGGGAACTCCTGAAAGCACAAAGCAAGCAGCATTCGAGCATCGAGTAATCGAACAAGCATAAATTATCTAGTCTCAATAATATGTAACTTAATATACTCGCTCACTAGTTAGCTAAGGTTAATGGGAACTCCCGAAAGCACAAAGCAGTCAGCATTCGAGCATCGAGTAATCGAAACAAGCATAACCTAAACAGGCCATCCTATCATTGATTGATCAATACTAACATGCAAGTCTACAAGCTCATATAGTAGGCATATAAAGGCATCTCTCCTAGCATTCTATCATGAAATCATGAGCAGATCCTTAGCCCTAATCTAGCATGTGATTCATAGATTCACATTTCAAAGCATAACATAAACATGTATGGGTATTTTGGGAAAAACTTACTTGAGCTCCGCCGATTGCATGCACCACACCCCTTTTCTTTTATTAGAAAACTCTTTTTATAAAATATTTCTTTTGAAAAAAAATCTACCAAATCCTCAGTTTGATTTCAGACACACTCGAGAGTATGTCCGAATCCCTCAAACCAAGGCTCTGATACCAACTTGTAACGTCCCAAAAATTTAGACTAAAAATTTCAATTTATAAATTAATAAAACCATTATCCAAAACAATATCATAAAAACCATAGTGAATCAGATTGTATAAATAAACATCCAAGTACATCAGAGTCATGTAATATGCGGAACAATGTGGTGTGTGCAATGCAGTCATCCTGAGCTCTTCCCTTTCGAAACAGAAGTACCTGAATACATAAACTAAAAACCGTAAGCACAAAGCTTAGTGAGTTTCCCCAACATACCACATATTAAACACACATACGGCCAAGAATATCGGGGTGCTCGCCTACCCCTTCGGTCTATTTGAACTGGATACTATCAAGCTTATATGGGTCCTTGCAATCCCCTTCGGTCTATTTCAACCGGATACTATCAAGCCTATATGTGTGCTTGCAATCCCCTTCAGTCTATTTCAAACGGATACTATCAAGCATATATGGGTGCTTGCAATCCCCTTCGGTCTATTTCAACCGGATACCGGGTCTATTTCACCCCTTACCACTACTACATAATATCATAAAATGATCACAGAACATCAGCAAATACTGGCATACCAGAAAATTATCACAAAGACAATTATCTTACAATAAACATTAACAAGTGGGCCGGCCTTGGTGCCTTCGACCCATGGATACAGTGAAGGTAACTCACATCGTTGACAAAATCCACGACTAACAGCTCACACAGTTAACGAACGAGTGTCATACACCTCCTAACAAACCATACAAGGTAAACCCTTAGTCCACCTTCTAAAACTAGAAATTTGACCAAAAGTTAACTCCACCAAAAGTCAACACTCAAAGTCAATGGTCAAAGTCAACAGTCAACAGTCAACATTTACATCAGTTGACTCTCACGTCGTGACAAATCTTTGGTCACGTCGTGAGAACGCACTCGGACAGATTCCAACTTAACTCTATTCAACTCAGTCAACTCGGTCCCAGATAACCCGCTCAGCAGACCTCACGACGTGAACCTTCCTTAGTCACGTCGTGAGCTCGGGCAGTCGAAACATTCGCGTAAAAACCACTCTCACGTCGTGACACTCCCTGTCTCACGTCGTGAGCCATGTCTGATGCTAAATCCTAATGGTTTAAGTCCTTAATCCATTAAGTCATCCATTCCAACTTTCCAGAGGGCTTTCAGACACCAAAAGCAACATAAAAATCTTTGCTTTATGGGCATGCATGTCCAATACATGTATTGAACTTAATTTAGGTCAAAATGGTGAAAATGAGATCCAAATCTCATTCATGGGACCAAAACTCAACCAAACCATATATCTAGCACACCAAACCTCAAAGGACCTCATGGATCCATAAAGTTGCCAACTTTATGGAATCCAACCACTCAAACCACCTCCAGCATGAAGAAAATGGCATAAAAGTCTTGATCTTAGAAGAATAATACATAAAGGTTGGACCTTGGGACTTACCATGGTCTAAGGTATGATCTTTAAGGTGGTGAGGGAACTTGCTTGCTAGATCTAAGCACCAAGAACATCTTCTTCTTCTTCTTCAAAGCACCAAAATCTCCATAAATGGATAGAAGAGGAGATGGGAGGCTCAAAATGGTGAAAGGGGGCTAGGGTTTCTCTCAATATGATCTAGATATGATGGAGGCTCATAAAATGCCCTAAAAACATAGAACCAACCTTTATATACGTTGAAAACCCTAAAAACTTGTGGGCTTGGGCTGCCCAGTTCTCACATCGTGACAATCCATATCTCACGTCCTGAGCACAATTTAAATCATCATTTCCTTTTAATCGCTTCTCACGTCGTGAGCTCCAAATGCTCACGTCGTGAGCTCAGTTTTCCCCAAATCCTTTCCGACTTCGAACAGTCATAACTTCTTCGTTTCAACTCCGATTTTGATGATATTTATATCCATGGAAAGGTAATGAGAATCTCTACACTTCTATCAACTCTTCCTTGCCTTAAAAATCTTCGAACTTAAATCCAAAATTCATAAAAGGCTCGAACTATGACTTTACGGTTATACGCTTGGGCTTCAAAGCACCAACATAACTCTCAGATCACCTTATATACATTACCCACATCCAAATGGGTCTAAATCTCTCTATCGCAAAGGCCCTAAGCCTCATGATAACCGATCTTTGGGTCACGGCCCCGAATTATGAAACGATTCGGAACAGGGCATTAG